>NC_048219.1:123481863-123494760 GCF_002007445.2 Ailuropoda melanoleuca | reverse complement strand
AGCAACTCAAATCTAATCTCATTGAAAGTATCCTGCAAATCACAGAGGCGTCCCTGTGTTGCTCTGGCCAGAAGTCAGCACGGACAACTCTGGATTCAGGCACTTCCAACTGTGCTACATTTATAAACGCTGCAGCTGAGAGAGGGTAAGAAGTCCCCACCCAACCTATTCGATTACATTTTTGGTCTTTCACTTCAACTATTTGAAAACCTGAGCGATTCCATAGCAGCTTTGCCAAAACATCTAGTCAACTCTAGAGTGAGCACTCAACCACCGTGCGNTTAATAAAGATTTTATTTGAGAAAGAGAGAAAACAGAGGGAGAACAAAAGGGAGAAGCAGACGCCCCACCGAGTGAAGAGCCTGATGCGGGGCTCAATCCCAGGACCCTGAGATCATGGCCTGGGCTGAAGGCAGACACTTAACCCATTGAGCCACCCAGGCGCCCCTAAACTCACATATTTTCTATTTAACTTAAGGAACCTAGCACATGTCAGATTGCTTACCTTATGTCTGTTCAGACAACTTTACACTCCCCAGTGAGACTAGGAAGATAAACACCAAAGTGGAAATCAACACGGAATGGGAATTCACTGCACATAACCCACAGAGGACAACTTTTACCTGAATCCCATTACTTCAAGTCCTTTTAAAAGGAGACTCCCAATCTGGGAGACAGTGGGACTATTCTTCTAGATCCGTGAAACATTCACCCATGTTAATAACCACAGGCTATTCTAATTAATTATCTGAGATAAACAGATTTCAGAATTTTTTATGTTGCTTTTTTTTTTTTTTTTTTAACTCTGTTAGCTTACTTGACCCACTTTTTCATGTCTTGGCTGTAACACTTGAGAAATTAAAATTTATCCCAATAGGGTATAATTAAATGTTAAATATAGCAACTCAAATCTAATCTCATTGAAAGTATCCTGCAAATCACAGAGGCGTCCCTGTGTTGCTCTGGCCAGAAGTCAGCACGGACAACTCTGGATTCAGGCACTTCCAACTGTGCTACATTTATAAACGCTGCAGCTGAGAGAGGGTAAGAAGTCCCCACCCAACCTATTTGATTACATTTTTGGTCTTTCACTTCAACTATTTGAAAACCTGGGCGATTCCATAGCAGCTTTGCCAAAACATCTAGTCAACTCTAGAGTGAGCACTCAACCACCGTGCANACACTCACATGCGTACACTCTCTCTCTCTCTCTCAAATCTTTATATACATTAAAAAAAGTCATTCTAAAGGCAAAAAGGAACATGATAAAATACTAAGCAAGGATGCAAAACAAGAAGTATATTGTTTATACATATTTTTTAAATCTATGCACCCATGCAATTCACAATCACGAGATCACACCTATTAGGATGGCTATTTAAAAAAAAAAAGGCAGAAAATAGCAAGTGTTGGCAAGGACATGGAGAAATCAGAAGCCTGGGCACTGCTGATGAGAGCATAAACTGGTGCAGCCGTTGTGCAACGTTAACCACAGAACTGCCATGGGACCCAGCAAGCCCATTTGTAGGTATATTTCCAAGACAGCTGAAAGCAGGAGCACAGACATTTGTACACCAATGCTTACAACAGCATTATTCACAATGCTAGAAGGCAGAAACACTCCGAACGTCTATCCATAGATGAAGAGCATATGGTGCACACAAACAATGCAACAGCCTTTAGCCTTTAAAAAAAAAAATGCAATTCTGAAATAAGCGACAACACAGATAGACCTTGAAGACCCGGTGCTAAGTGAAACAAGCCAGACGCAAAAGGCCATTCTGTACGATTCCACTCCTGTGAGGCGCTCAGAATAGGCAAACTCTCAGTGTCTCAGTGTTCGGATGGAGACGGAGGTGGAATCTAGGTGACCAGGGGCTGGTGGGAGGGGGCTCAGGGAGGAGGTGCTGCATACTGGGTAGAGAGTTCCAGTCAGAGAAGATCACGTCCTGGAGACAGAGACAGGATGGTGATGACCGAACAATGCTGGGAATGTACTAAACGCCACCGAACTGCACACCTAAAAATGGTTAAAACGGTAACATTTTTCTTCTGTGTATTTTACCACAACTAAAAAAATACATGTGGCAAAAAATTTCGACGTTCGTAAATTAGGAGAAAAAGGAAATTACCAGGTGAAAGGTAACAGAACAACGGGTGACTTTTCTAGGTTCCAACTGTTCATGAGCTGCTCTAATTTTTAAAGCCGGTGCACTGACTCACTGGTGAACAAACACATGGTGGGCGGGGGGGGGGTCAAGGTAACACTCAGGGTCAGTGAGATCTTAGCACTAACCCCTTGAAACACACTGAAGGCCAGGTTATAGGTCAGGGCAGCCAACACTGATGGGAACGGAGCAAAGGAGAAGACCCCTCATGTGCTCGCCTGTTTTCCTTCTTCTCCGGTTTTGTCTTGAAAGCCACCCCCCTCAGTCCTGAGACCCAAGGCCCTGACTATCTTGGATGTATGTGCACAGATCACAGGAACACCTGTGTATCTGCACATCCGACACCCCCAATGCCCTAGACGATCACATAAAACCCTCCGGGCCCCACCATCCACACACAGTACCAACCAACAGCAAGGCTGTCCCCTGCCCCAACAGTCTACGCAGTCAGCACATCCAGCTGACAGAAAGCCAAGGGATTTTCTGTGTGTGTCAATATCGCTCACAGAACTCCCAAACTCTTCTGGTTAAGCCATAACCTTGACGTGTTTTTTTTTTAATCTGGAGACTACAAACCCAAGTTCCACACAAACCTCAAGGAGTCACCTCGCAATCACTGCCCCCCCTCCAAGGGGCAGAGAAAGGACATGTATCATCTGGATTCCACATAAACTCACATATTTTTTTTAATAAAGATTTTATTTGAGAGAGAGAGAAAACAGAGGGAGAACAAAAGGGAGAAGCAGACGCCCCACCGAGTGAAGAGCCTGATGCGGGGCTCAATCCCAGGACCCTGAGATCATGGCCTGGGCTGAAGGCAGACACTTAACCCATTGAGCCACCCAGGCGCCCCTAAACTCACATATTTTCTATTTAACTTAAGGAACCTAGCACATGTCAGATTGCTTACCTTATGTCTGTTCAGACAACTTTACACTCCCCAGTGAGACTAGGAAGATAAACACCAAAGTGGAAATCAACACGGAATGGGAATTCACTGCACATAACCCACAGAGGACAACTTTTACCTGAATCCCATTACTTCAAGTCCTTTTAAAAGGAGACTCCCAATCTGGGAGACAGTGGGACTATTCTTCTAGATCCGTGAAACATTCACCCATGTTAATAACCACAGGCTATTCTAATTAATTATCTGAGATAAACAGATTTCAGAATTTTTTATGTTGCTTTTTTTTTTTTTTTAACTCTGTTAGCTTACTTGACCCACTTTTTCATGTCTTGGCTGTAACACTTGAGAAATTAAAATTTATCCCAATAGGGTATAATTAAATGTTAAATATAGCAACTCAAATCTAATCTCATTGAAAGTATCCTGCAAATCACAGAGGCGTCCCTGTGTTGCTCTGGCCAGAAGTCAGCACGGACAACTCTGGATTCAGGCACTTCCAACTGTGCTACATTTATAAACGCTGCAGCTGAGAGAGGGTAAGAAGTCCCCACCCAACCTATTTGATTACATTTTTGGTCTTTCACTTCAACTATTTGAAAACCTGGGCGATTCCATAGCAGCTTTGCCAAAACATCTAGTCAACTCTAGAGTGAGCACTCAACCACCGTGCAGTTTCTTACAGAATATTAGAAAATGGGTTCATTCGCCATGAAAGTTGCAGACAAAATACAAGTCGCTAGTTACTGTCACTATCCACTAATCTTGCTTTGAAAAAAAAAAGTGAACATCGCTCCAAGTCAATTCCGGCCATGTGGTAAGTGCTCCAATCGCCCTGCTCTGTTCTGAGAGTCGTCCTTCTCTCCTCCACCACCCCTCTCCAGCCCTCACAGGATCCTGAGAAGAGCACAGCTCTGCCTCTTCTCTGGTTACCTACAGCAATCTCAGGGCAGTGCCTCTGAGCCCAGAACAGCGCACCTGTACAACAATCCCTCCACTTACTCGTCTCTCAAGCGGTTCCTTCCATGCATGCTTGGCAGATGCTCCAATAAGTAGGGTTTTTCCAATACCCAAGAAGCTAACGCTGACCATCCATTTCCTGCACTCCAAATTCCAGACCAGCTGGCAGCCCTACGAGGGGGCATCTGAATTCAGGGCTTGCACTTGTGTGGATAAAGGCTGCTGCTACTGTTGCCCCTGGCGACCACATTCACTTTGGCACAAGAAGCTGCGGTAAATATTTCTCTGGAGAGTCAATTCACATCAACCCAGTGCCTTTGTGCAAGGAAACAACTTCTTGCTAATTTATCTTGAGGAATCTCTTCTCTGAAAGTTTACAATGCTTCGAGGCAGCGGGCGCTCTCTGCCTTCTGACTTCTGTTACTGATCACGGAGCCCCAAACTGGCTCAAACCGGAACACTTAATGTCCTTGGAGAAGCTACCAACTATAGCATAGTTAGGAGTGGGGAAAGAGATTCCCTTATACTCACTATTAGTTAATGGCTTCAATGCTCCGCCACCCAACTCAAAAATAAATAAATCCACGTTAGCAAGCTATACCACAGGTATGCCTGTATTCTGAGTTGCTTGAATAGAAAACACCTAGTGGGGAAAAAAAATGCATAGAACGTATTTGTAGAGTGTGACTCACAGTTAGTTTTTCAAACTGTTTTTAGGAACCGATATATAACTTTAGCCCTACGATAAGCCTGCGAAATTAGCTGGAGTGTTATCCCTACTCCAGGTAAGAACGAAGTAATGCAGCATATCCACAGGTACTCAAAAGCCAGACGAGCTGGGTGAGGAACTCAGATCTTGACAAACCCAACTGCTTCTGCACAGACTATGTTGTCCCCAAGCAAAGAACCTGCACGATTCAAAAAAGCCCTCCAGCACTGAGACGTGAGACCTCAGATATACAATAATCTCTGGGGTTATTAAAGATGACCAACGACATAACAGACCTGACACAAAGCTGCACCAGAAAACAAGGTTTATCCCTCCGCTACGGGCTTTCCTCACCGCAGCTTACAAGGACCTGATCATCAGCGGCCTGTGCACAGCCGACTCTGCGGGGAGGTATCTTGTACTGGGATATTTTCATATTTATGTACTTCAGGCACACAAAGCTCAACAAGTCCCAGAGAAACTGAAGGATCTTTCCAAACATTATTTCCATGCATTCTCCTCATGTTTCCCTGAAAAATAATGGCAGCTAATTGAAATACTCAAGGGCTCTACCACTTTATTAAATTTTTTGTAATAGCATTACAGGCGGCAACCAGTGAGTGGCTCTGGCTGAAAGTCACTATGAGTGTGTGTGAGACAGAATGACATCAGAGATACAAAAAGCCAATGGCCACCTTGATTCGACCGAAACTGCAAGAAGGGACTGATAGAAACTGGTAGGGTTATAAGATGAGAGCTTACTAAGATGGGCTAAAACCCTCCAGCACCCTCTGAGGTGGGCCCTAGGTTCTGGTTTAAGTGTGCCTAGCTATTCGGATTTTTCCTGACAGGCTGCTGTCAGGCAAGAAGGACAGAAACATCCTTGCTGTGGAAGAGCTGATAGTCTCATGGGGACACTAGAAAGCTTCCATACTTATTCCAGTGGGCCAACAACTCAGCAGTGGGGGTGTCCACTTCTCACTGGAGCATCTCCAAGGACAGGTGACACTGGGTGAGAGCTTTAATGGAAGTTGTTATAAGCAATTTTAGTAAATAACACCTCCTATGGGAGAGATTCGAGCAGGAAAGAAGGACAAAATCATTCCACTGCCAGTTAGTTTCATCAAGAACCATGAACTTTCCCAAATACAAGCAGTGTACGAAAACAAAGAGATAGAAGAGCCTGTGTTAGACTAATCAGTCAAGGATACACCCTATAATCCTGGAGATAACCATGAAAAAACAAGTGAAAGAATTCACAAGTCAGTAAACAGGAAAAAACGAACAACAACTTTTTGCTTAACCCAAAAGAGGTCAAGAAGGAGAAAAAAAAAAAACAGGTAGGTCAAGTAGAAAACAAATTTTAAGATGGTGGATAAAACTCAAATGTCAACAATCACATGAAAAGTAAATGAATAAAGCACTCTGATTAAAGTAACAGATAAAAACGAGAGAAGGAGGGACGCAAGCCCATTACCAAAAATATGAAAGAGGGTAAACACTGTCCCTTGGGCCTGTGCTGGTGCCCACAATGAGGAGCCTGCCAAGTCGAGCACAATCCTGAGTGCATCAGTATCTCTAGCTTTCACAACTCATTTGTCTGCCTCCATGCACTGTTAAGAAAGCAAATCGCTTTATTGGAAAGGCCATAGAAAACTCTGCTGTCTTGCTGATTCTTTACTGAGAGAGCCCTTGTTCCTCCCTGCTAGGAATAATTCATTTAGTGCATCCTTGCACATGCATATTAAACCCAGCATTGCATCTAGATTATCACATTGTGTTATTGGAAACTGCCTAACAACTTTTCAGGGGGACACCACGAATCATGGAAAGGGGTCCTTTTTTCCTTGCCCCACCCTCATCCCTCCCCCCCCCACCCAAGTTCCAGATTCCAAGTACCAGGCTCCATTAGTACAGTAATAAAACCACTACTGTTTGGTTAGCAGTAATGAGTTCTAAAAGTATCAATGGAGGGTTTCATGGAGAAGGGCTATTGTTAGGTGCAGCAAACGTTCCCGGCATCAATCAACTACAGTAGATTGTAGCAGCTTTGTTTGAAGCATGTCAGGAATGCAATGAAAAATAGCACAATCCGTGCTCCTCAAGGACAACAAGATTTGGTGCAGACAATCACACAAAATGACCGATGACTAAATACACTCATTTCTACAGAGGCTGACTCCACTGTATTCTTGTCCTTAAATGTGGGTGTAATTACTGTCCTAGCGTTGAGAGGTAGCTGCTGCGGCCGCGGCTCACCCCCCAAAACATCAGTCACTTTGACTTCCTGACAGCCTCTCCTACAAAGATATCCTTTATTCCTTAATATCTGTTAACTCTTCAAGGAAAGAAGGAGGAAAAAAAGGGGAAAACAGAGAGAGAGAGAGACTCAAATGAACTTTGTGTCAATTGCTTACTGAGTTCAAGGACAGAACTGGGCAGGGGGGGCGGGTAGGGGGAGCAGATCAACCCTCCTGGGTCTCCATTTCTGTATCAGGTTTGCTGGGTTGAACCACATGAGATCCCTGTCATTCAACTATTTTTGACCTCTAATAAAAGCAAGTTCATAAGGCTCAAAGAATTGGCCATAGAAACACTTGATCACTTAGTTAAGATCAAATATTTAAGTTTCCATTTCAGTTTACCTCTATTACCACTTTCTTAAGAGGTAAGGTTCTTTGCTTGTTAAAAAACAAACAAAACAAACAAAACAAAAACCAATTTTTCTTTAATACAGCTACTAGCTAGAGAAGTACTCTGGTAACTTTATGCTTTGGTCAATCCAAGTTTCTCCATTTTTCTCTACCGAAAGTTCCCTCTAGTTTTTTGGTAGAGGGTGGGGTTGTTTTTTGCTGCTGTTGTTGTTTCATAGTAGGTGAAAAGGTTTTCTACCTACGGACGAAGAAACACCAAGGTGAAGACTATTCCATGTCTCTTCCCTGAAGATGGAAACAACTTCAATATCCTAGACCAATCAATGGCTGGCTTCCCTTCTGCACAGAGGGGCACAAGGAAAAAGAAAAGGAAAATGTTAACACATGAATACTTGAATTAGCATGGACAAACTATGGAAATGAGGCAGAATGTGATACAGGAAATGGATATGGAAGAAGAACGATAGGAGGAAATGTACAGGCTTAATATTCCATGAAAGTCTTAAATTATTTTGATATTTGTCAATACAGAATCATCAGAAATGCCTGTACAAAACTGCTGCTTGATTGATCAAAAAATCTTTGAATCCCTAACCATCTAGCCACAGAACATGTATCAGACTAGAACCAAAAATTCTTTCTGCTTTGCCCCTGTACCATATGAATTTTATTGTCTTTAGAAAGACATATGTCTCTTATTAATAGAGGCTCTAAAAATAGGTTAATCCAGGAAAAAGTTAAAATCAATTCAACAGAAGACTGGCATAAATTTTGTTTCTAATTTTAAAAAAGCTAATGTATATGTAACACGTATGGAGGAAAGGAAGGATAGGATCTAAGACTGAAGAGAAGACAGAATCAGAAAATAATCTCCCCTGAAGGGCACTCAAATGAGATTCTTATGTAAACTGCATATTGCCTGTCCTCCCCTTCCCCTCCTACCCTTGGGGGAAAAGTCTCTTTTGGTGTTCTTTCTGTGCCCCATTTAGCTTATGAAAACCATACACAAGGAGAGCCTTCCCAGGGCTCCAAATGCCACCCGCCATAAACTCAAAGACAGCAAGAGCAAGAACCAGCCTCATTTGTACAGGTTCTACAAAGAAGAGTGAATTTAGTAAGTGATAGTACAGTAAAGGAAACGGCAGTATGCGGTCAGCATTCCAGCTGATGAAGAATGCCTACACAGAAAATCTTAAGGAGGAGATGAATCCCCCAAAATGACAGTGACCTCTCATTTGACTTCCCAATAACACTTGGGATGCTTTCATGATCTCAGCTGCAGGGATGCCATAATGGGGTCACCTCCCCTGACCAGAGAAGCTACGCCCTAGAACTGGCACATGCCCCTGCTCACTTAAAATGTCCATCAGGGAATTAGCTCTACGTTCAATTGAAAGGTCGACTCCAAAGGATACAAAGGTTAAATAAAAGGGTTCCACCATGTGTTCAACTACCCAGGAGTTCAACCACATGGGAGTCACTGAAGTAACCCACACCATTCAGCGAGCTAGGAATCTGCTGAGGTTTCATGGGAGTGAAGCGGAGGCGGACACAGGGAGGCGGGGACAGCACCGAGCCCTAGCTGGTGCAGTGAA
Organism: Ailuropoda melanoleuca; assembly: GCF_002007445.2. Classification (NCBI taxonomy): domain Eukaryota; kingdom Metazoa; phylum Chordata; class Mammalia; order Carnivora; family Ursidae; genus Ailuropoda; species Ailuropoda melanoleuca. Next base: position 123,485,767 of record NC_048219.1, on the reverse strand, counting down.
CACATGACCAGGGCCCCAGTGCCTGAGCTCAGCCATAACCCAGCTGGCTTACATAATTACTTAGCCCAGAGTGGGCTGACCGTGAAGAGAGTCTCTTAGGAAGAGAGATGGAGCAGGTTTTAAAACTGCCCTCACACACTCTCTCTCTCCAGGAGAGTATGGCCAATTAAATGAATGGGCAATGTGGGCAATGGGTAGATTCTTAAAGGAAGTGATGTGTTTTTTGTCTTGAGCAAACATTTACCATTCTTCCAACATTCTTCTCCCCGTTGATGGTGTGTAAAATACTTTACTGACGCACACAGCCAAACGCACAGCCAATTATGTCTATTTGTTCAGGCTTTTCTCAGGGAGCATAATTTCACTTTCCCTTCCCAGAATTTCTCTCTTTTCACAACTCTCATCAAAACCTTACCTGCCTGTATCTAATGCTCTCCGGACTGGGTATTTGGCTGACTCTCTCTGACGAAAGAAAATGCAAAGGAGCTGATGGCTTCCTAGATTTCCCCTAATAGAAAATACTTGCTGGGGGTGAGGAGGGTGGGAAAGGAAAAGGTTTCCTTGAAAGAGCATTGCTCTAAGCATTCCAGAGACCACCTGGGCAGCAGTGGCTCACTATTCTTTAACTGGAGGTAATTAACAGTTACCAGTACATTCAGTGGTTTTGTAGCAAGCAGGTGGAAGGAATAATTTGGGGCAAAGGGCACAAGCACACCTCTAGGCAGCCAGCCAGCTGCCATAAGGCCACATTGCTCACAACATTAATACTCTCTTCTACAGGGAGGCTTAATCAAGTAAATCCTTCGTTGGGGAAGATTTACTTTTTCACCCAGTAAAATAAGAAAACAAGCTGGCATGAAGGGAATAAAAACGTTTAATGATTCATGGTAAATCCAAGGAGCCAAGCATGGACAGGCATGGGGGGAGGGACGGTGGTCAAACAGGCTTGGGCCCCTTGACAGATCCACTAAGGAAGCCACAATACTGAACTCAAGATTTAGTCAGCATTCTTCCGGAGGGGAGAAATCTGATCAGCTGCATGTTGCTCAGTCAGGCCGGAGAACGGTGGGGCCCCTGCCACAGTGCCTTTCAGAATGCTACATCCACCCGGCATGAGCTCTGACCAAAGGCTGACCGAGAGAAGTTAGAATAAATGCAGTCCTTCCCAAGGAGGGTCTTGTCAACGGTTGACAATCACTTTACTGCAGAAAAGAGACACCAGTCATGTCATGGGCTAAATCAGAGGACAACGTGACGGTGTGATGTGTAAATCTGGGCTCCACACCGAGGGGGATTGGTCAACTGCTGGAATCAACACCCCCCATGTGACAGGAGTTTGGCACTAAAGCATCATGTTCTCAACCTGTGTTCCACGTTGACAGCAAGTACTTGGAGTGGCAGCTGTTTTCTGAAAGCCAAAAGACGAAATTAACAATGATAAAAGGTTACTGACTGTTCTCTAGGAAGACAAGTCCAGAAACACGTCCAAGACAGAGCCTCATGGTTAACTCTTCGTACTCCCATCACTAGCAGCACAGTGATCTTGCCTTTTCTCCAGAACCGTAATTTTAAAATCATCTTTTTTTCCTTCTCATTTTGCCTCACGTTCACATACTTGTTTTTAAACATTGTGGTTTCTGTCTCCAAAATATTCCTCTAGTTCCAGTCTTCTCTATTTTGATAACCTTGCCTTCATCTAGGGGGTGCAGTAGGACATCGTGGTTTCGAATCCCATCCCCACCTCTCGCTGGGTAACCCTGAGCAGATTCCTGATTGCTCTCAACTGAACATGGTCAGTGTGAGGATTCAATGCGGAAGGGCAAATCAAAAACCTGACATGTGCTAATCCTTGATAAAGCACCAGTATTAGCAGCAGCATCGTGATAAACCAGGTCCTAGTCACTGCTCAACTGGACTTCACCATGTCTTCTCGCACCCAGGGTCACCGTTAGCAGCCTCATTGACGCTGACTTCGTTTAACATTCAATTATATCCCACATGAAACAGGAAGCTTACCCTCCACCACCACCACCCTTTCCCGTGACTGCATCGCTTTCCTTTCCTTAACTGTCCCCAGTTGGCAAAACTCCTGCTCTTTGCTTCTTCCTTATGCTTCTAAAAAACCACTCTCAGACCATAATTTAGTCCAGGGCAAGGGCCACAATTTTACCTTCTCTACCTAAAAAAAAAAAACAAACACAAAAACAAAAAACAAAAAACCTTCCATATACAAAGAACTAATGAGTAAGTGGTATTATAACACCTTTATACAACATTGGTTTTGCTAGCTGCCATTTTCGTAATCCTCCATAGAGAGTGGATTTTTAAGCCTTGCACATGGCAGTCAGATTTGGGCAGAAAACAGCTAATCATTTGAAATAATCGTATTTTTATTACCTTGGAGCACCTGAGCATCTTTTTTTAAGATTTCATTTATTTATTTGACACAGAGGGAAAGAGAAGGAGCACGAGCAGGGGGAGTGGCAGGCAAAGGGAGAGGAGAAGCAAACTCTCCACTGAGCAGGGAGAGCCCAACGTGGGGCTCAGTCCCAGAACCCTGGGATCATAACCTGAGCCGAAGGCAGACACTTAACCAACTGAGCCACCCAGGCGCCCAGTGAGTATCTTGTTATTTCAGTGAAGAGGTAAGAAAAGACAGGCTGCACCTCGTAGTGTTCCATCAATGGCTCTGGACTCACCACCTTAAAAGCCTGAGAAAAACTTTATGAAGCCAAGTGCAAACCTTCTTCTCTCTGAACTAGTGAATTTCCAATTTTTTCCCCAGGACCTGCTAAGGATTGGCTTTAGAAATCAATGCACAGCGAGCATTTCACCAGGTCTGTTGGTCAGAACCAACTACGTCAAGGAAAACACACCAAACTCACAACTGTTGAATTTCATTTGATTTCTGATTGATAGAGACTATAGCTTGGGAAAAACAAATAGAAGAAGGCTAAGCCAGCAATTTACTGGCCAATGTGAAGCTCCAGCTACTGTCATTTCTACTCTCACTCCCCAGACACTTGAAAATCGTAGATGCTTTATAAACCAGTTTGGCTTACTCGCTCAACCAAAAAAATAAAGAATGAACACAACAAAGACATGGAAGAGAACATCAGGCTATGATGAATACAAGGTAGATTCATTGTTTAAAGTGTTGGGTTCTGTGTTTTTAAGTTCTGTTAAAAAAAAAAAAAAAAAGATCTAAGTGCTGTGTATTCTGACCAACCACAACTGTTTGATATGTATTGATTATTCTACAAGCGGTAGCCAATTCAAGGTTCTTTGTTAATTTTCAACTATGGAATTTATTCTAAGTTGAGAGCTACATGAATCCACTTACCCAACCCTTATTCCCTGACACCCTCCTCTCCTCAGGTGTCACTTGGAACAGTTTTCCAACCCAAGTTACTGAACCTGACTCTCCTCCTTTATAAACAGACCCCTCAGTCCCCCCAAAATACTGAACATGTTTGTAGAACTACAAGGACTACAGTCACCTAGTTTCTTTCATCAACCGAGTACCTTTGATGTTCCAGATACTACATGGGTGATTGTTTTATTTCCTATCACTGTGATCAATTTTCTCTGCCCAGAAAATCCATTTCTCCCACGAAGTGGAAGGAAAGGGAAGATAAAGAGGTTTGTTTCTTAGATGAAACAGACAAATGAGCTGACCCCAACGCACTCAGTGTGGTGGATAAAACTTCAAATATCAAAATGCTAAAAAGCAAGGGCACAGTCAGATTCCTCTACATTTAATGCACAGGACACTTCTGGCTGCTGGGCCACAATCCAGCAGAAGTAAAAGGGGGGGGACTTGTCCAGTCAGCTGAAACATATGAAGAGGGCAGGGAGGCTTGAAGAAACGAGAATGGTCACCATGCAAGCTCCATGCAGCTCC
>NC_048219.1:123320736-123480091 GCF_002007445.2 Ailuropoda melanoleuca | reverse complement strand
AAAAAAAAAAAAAAAAAGATCTAAGCGCTGTGTATTCTGACCAACCACAACTGTTTGATATGTATTGATTATTCTACAAGCGGTAGCCAATTCAAGGTTCTTTGTTAATTTTCAACTATGGAATTTATTCTAAGTTGAGAGCTACATGAATCCACTTACCCAACCCTTATTCCCTGACACCCTCCTCTCCTCAGGTGTCACTTGGAACAGTTTTCCAACCCAAGTTACTGAACCTGACTCTCCTCCTTTATAAACAGACCCCTCAGTCCCCCCAAAATACTGAACATGTTTGTAGAACTACAAGGACTACAGTCACCTAGTTTCTTTCATCAACCGAGTACCTTTGATGTTCCAGATACTACATGGGTGATTGTTTTATTTCCTATCACTGTGATCAATTTTCTCTGCCCAGAAAATCCATTTCTCCCACGAAGTGGAAGGAAAGGGAAGATAAAGAGGTTTGTTTCTTAGATGAAACAGACAAATGAGCTGACCCCAACGCACTCAGTGTGGTGGATAAAACTTCAAATATCAAAATGCTAAAAAGCAAGGGCACAGTCAGATTCCTCTACATTTAATGCACAGGACACTTCTGGCTGCTGGGCCACAATCCAGCAGAAGTAAAAGGGGGGGGACTTGTCCAGTCAGCTGAAACATATGAAGAGGGCAGGGAGGCTTGAAGAAACGAGAATGGTCACCATGCAAGCTCCATGCAGCTCCATGAAGGGGGGCCCTGCCAGAAGTCAGGGTGCCAAGCTGAGGCCTGCACCCCACAGCGCCTCCGGCTGTGGCAGCTCTTCCCCAATGACTGCAGGGGACGAGGCACCAAAGGGACTGGTATCTGATAACACTCAACCCTCATACTCCATCGATGACATGTTCATCCTATTACTGTGAGCTCCCTGAGGGTAGCAGGCATTTAGCAGAAATGACAAGCTCTGTCCTTAGGAGGGGGGAAAAAAAAAAAGATAAAGTCAAAGAAAACCTTTCGGGTTTTTCTCAATTTAACATCAACATAACTATAATGGCAACCACTCACTAATTACCTATTACATGCTAATAAGCACTATGCCACAAGTTTAACGTTCCCTGTTTCTAATGCCACAACAGCCCAGTGCAGCAAATGACAGATTACATACTTTCTCAGGAGAAGAAATAAATGGACGCCTGGAGAAGTTACTTTGTGGCCCAAGGTTACAAAGTGACAAAACCAGTGTAAGTCTGAGTGACTCAGCAGCAACTTGGCCTTTTTTTTTTCCCCTTTCAGTTCATCACATCCACTATGTTTAAATCATTAATAAAAATGTTTCTGTTATGGTTCTATGCCAAGCACTAGAAAGTTGAGTGCAAAACAGAAAATGATGAACTTCTAATCAGTCAGAAAATTAGGTAAAGGACACATCACCTACTTAAAATGGGGCAGGCAGCATCTGGAAGGTACTAGGGTTAAAAGCATGAACCCTCATGTCAGAAAGACCTGGGTTTGAGATCCCACCTATGCCAGCCCTAACAGTTGAGCAAATTACCTACGTTCTCCAGGACTCAAGTTTCTCATCCATAAAATGGAGATAATGGTGGCAAAAGCAGTGATTCACTATCTACCACCATTCAGACAAAGATTCTACGACCATGACGACAGTCAGAAGGAGACAGTGTGGACTCTGGAAGGAATGCAAACTATTGTCTTTATGGCACCAGCCAAATATGTTTCAGCACAGCACTGAAGACGCCAGAAAGGTGAGACTACATGATGGGTCCATAACTCCCACACACTAATTGCTTTCCTCCTCTCCCAAGGTTCTCCTCCCTGTTGTAACACCAACTTTGATCTGACTATACCTCCCCTCACTCAGAATGCTAACCAACACAGCAGGTGAGTTTAGGAACTGAGAAAAAACAACATTCCTATAAAGAACATGAAACCCACATTCTAGAATGTACTGGAATTAAGGCATAAGGGTTTACCTGCACCATAGATGTTCTATTTCACTGTGGAAAAGATGTACCACATACGTTCAGAGAAACATGAAATTATAGTTTCAGAGCTTGAAATAACAAAAGAAATAGTCAAATCCAGCCCCCTTCTAAGTCAAGTCCCAAGAGAGAAGACTTGAACAAAATCTGTCTGGAGGCTAACGTGTGACAGACTGTTCTAAACCCCAGGACAATTGTCACCTCTCTCCATCCTCTTAGCTTCTGAAGAACAACGTAATGCATGATGTCATGTATTCTTAACTGTTTTACTAGGCTCTGTGCAGTTGTAAACACCCACTGACATCAGGATCATGCTACCTAGATAGAACTTCTAATTAAGCAAATGAGATGTTCAAAATCCCACCACAAACCACAAAGTCAAGGCACAGAACCAGGAAGCAGGAGACTCAGGTAGTACTTAGTCCTGATGATCACTGACCAGGTTTCTGATCTCAAATCACTTTACTTCACCCAGGCCTCTGATTCTTGAACCACAAAAAGGGAGTTGCAGCAGATGGCCAGTCCTTCCTATGTCCAGAGCTCTTGAATTCTCCATCACCTGGCGCATACAATATACATAAAAAAACCCAACACTTTCATGTTTTTAAAAAAAAAAGTCACAAGAGAAAAAAATTGCAAGACATAATTTAAAGAAAACTGTGTCAAAGCAATGCTTGCTTTGGGGTTTTTCCACAGAGGTAAGCTTTGTGTTTTCCAAAGGCAAACAGTCCCCTTTCTCTAGAACAAGGACAGGATGTCAGGAACATGAGTCATTCTGTTAACATTCTAGGTACTGGTCAGTGAGGGGACAGGAACCAGATTGACTTCTTAGAGAGAGGACAGTAGAAAAACCTGCTCCGGAAAAAATCAGAAAGGGGGATTCCTTGAATGTCAAAAGGATCTTTCCTTTCCAAGCACTTCTTAATGCAGCCTTCTATTTAATAGTAAGGCTCAGCCTCATTTTGGCAAAAAAAAAAAANTTTTTGGAAAAAAAAAAAAAAAAAAAAGTGAAGGAACTTATTTCTAGAACCTCAGAGTCCATACGTGCAAACCAGATGCTGTTTGACAAAGCAGCTTCCCAACGCCAGCCAGACCACCAACAGTTTCCTCCTCATCTGTCCCCAAGCAGACATTTTCTCCTCAACACGCCCGCACAGAAATGCACGCTCTACTCGCCATTCCTTTCAGAGGCAGGAGAAATGACCCAAGACCAGTGAGGACCCCTGACAGGTGCAAAGAACGCAGGAGGAAGAAGATGAGCAGCGGCGACAAGCAGTCAGTGCTCCGGGGCTGTCACACCACGGGCCCCGCTCCCCCTGACCTCCCAAAACTCACCGCTTAGAGAAACGTCAACATGAATGCTCCCCACCTCACTTTATTTTAGAACATATGTTACAAAATGTCACATATGACCACCACCTTCTCCTCTAAAAAAAAAAAAAAAAAAAAAAAAAAAGGAAAGAAAATCTTAATATGTACAGGAGATAGAGATTTATTTACGAACATATAAAAAATACAAATCCATTCCTGGGCCACCGCTAGGAGAGCGGCTGACCGCTCCACAGATCCCCACTGGGTTTAACAATGGAAATAAGGCTTCCCGTTCCACCTTCCTTGGCTAATGCCACCACCACGCTCAGGGGTTAGAGTCCAGGAAAACTCACAGGGGAATTATCCAAAAGATAATGCCTCTGAATCCCTCCCCTACATCAGAATTCTCTGTAGTTCCCAGCATGCATTCGCTCATTCATTAACCCGTCACTGCAATCTTATGACACAAGGTCTGGATTACAAGGAAAGGGTATCATTTCAAGGGTTGAGGTAAGAGGAAGAAAGAAGAAATGGCACTATCCAGAAAGTGTATTTATATCCCCTCTTTTTTTGTCTTTAAACTTGGTTTGGTGTCCACTTTCTCCATTATTGGCTCCTCTGTAGATGTCAGTTACACTATGTGTGATGAGGAGATACAAGATAATTAATTTTAAAACCCCAAAATGCTTATGCAGGAAAGAACAAGCTTACCAACAGATAAACATTAAACTGGTCAAAAACAGACGAAATGCAGTGTAAGAGGCACAGTCATTGAACGCACTCCGGGGCTCATTCAATAAACATGTATAAAAGCCGTGGGGAGGCCCAGATATGGATCTGAAGATAGGCTTTGATATCAAAAAAAACAGGCATAGACTGATAACACGCCTAAGTCCCAAGTCCCTTTTACATTTTTTAACTGAAGTATTGAAGACATATAATAAGTTCTAGGTGTACAACATAGTGATTCAATAATATATACATTATGAAATGCCTACCACCACAAGTATAGTTACCATTTGCCACCAAAATCATCACATTATTGACCATATTCCCCATGCTGTACTTTCCATCCTCATGATGTACTTACAACTGGAAGTTTGTACTTAAACCCCTTACCTATATCGCCTCCACTCCCCTCCCCCTGGCAACCACCAGTGTGTTCTCTGTGTTTATGAGTCTGTTGTTTTGTTCTTTAGAGTCCACAAGTAGGTGAAATCGCATGGTAGCTGCCTTTTCCTGTGTGACTTTTTTAACTTAGCATAAGACCCTGCAGGTCCATCCATGTCACAAGTGGCAAGATCTCATTTTTTATGCCTGAGTTACTTTCCACAGTGTAAATGAATATCACTTCTTTTTTATCCGTTTATTGATGGACACTTGCTTCCGTAGCTTGGCTATGGTAAGTAATGTTGCAACAAATGTTAAGGGGTGCACCTATCTTTCCACATTCGTGTTTTTGTTTCCCTTGGGTAAATACCCAGAAGTGCAATTACTGGGTCATATGGTATTTCTATTTTTAATTTTTTTCAGGAAACTCCATACTGTTTCCCATTTTGGCTATATGAATTTACACTCCCACCAACAGCGCATGAGGGTTCCCTTTTCTCCACATCCTCGAGAACGTTTGTTATGTCTTGTCTTTTTCATGCTAGCCATTCTGACAGGTGTGAGGTGCTAGATCATTGTGGTTTTGATTTGCATTCCCCTGCTGAGTGGTGTTGAGCATCATTTCACGTGTCTATTTGGCCATCTGTATGTCTTCTTTGGGGAAAAAAATGTTTATTCAAGTCCTCTGCCCATTTTTTAATTGGATTTGGGGACTTTATTGAGTTGTAGGAGTTTTTCGTATTTTTTTGGATACTAACCCCTATCATATATAACATTTGCGAATATCTCCCATGCAATAGTTGCCTTTAAATTTGTTGATGGTTTCCCTTTGCTGTAAAGCAGTTTCCCAGTTTGACTGAATTCGTTTTGAGTTTTTCTGAGTTTTAAAATTATATTAGCTCAAGACCTGTGGAATATCTGTTGTAGAGAAAACAGAATCACAAGGTGAGGGGAACTGTTTTCAGCTGAGATGAGACCAAAACGTGAGCTATAACCTGTTACTATGACACACTGGGCAGAAAGCATTACAAAGACAACAAGTCAAAGGGGGACCAGGAGTGCCTGCCAGAAAGTAAGGAAGAGCTTCCATAAGACAAGTAAATAGAACAATGAAAAGAATATGCTAAAAGGACGCAGGAGCCAAGTGAAGAGCTTTCAGTGATCAAGACTGGAACAGTTTGAACAACAAATACAACAGTGTTGGATTATAACCAAAAGAATAAAATACGTATCTACGAGTCCATATTGATTTAAAGAAATTACTAAATAAAGACAGGGTAACAGACAAGTCTTCTGCACCGAAAAGTTCTGAATAACTTACACTGATATCCACCCTCAAGGCAGTGGAGCCTAACTCCCTGCTCCTGAGCTGTGGGTAGTGCAGAGTGACTCCCTCCCAAGGAGTGCTGTGTGCAAGGGCCAGGGGAGGGTGTGTGAGAGGCAGAGAGGGAGTTCAAGGTGGAGAAACCGGGCAAACACTACCTCAGGCAGCTGAGCAAGGTCAATATCCACAGCAACAACTCATGTTAACAGTACTCGACATGATGTGATGAGAGGACACTGTCCCTCTGAGGTCTTCCTCCCACAAGCCCGTAGTGCTCATCTCATTATGAGAGAAAAACATCCCATAAATCCCAACTGAGGGCCGTTCTACAAAATATCTGATCAGCACTCTTCAAAACTGTCAAGGTCCTCAAAAACACAGAAATTGTGAGAAATTGTCACAACCAAAAGCCTAAAAAGACATGATGACTGAATGTGTAATATGGTTTTCTGGATGAGATGAGGTAAAAACCAGGGAAATCTGAATAAAGTACGGACTTCAGTTAATACCAATGTATCAGTATTGGTTCACTAATTGTAAGCAACATGCCATACACTGAGGCAGGATGTTAATAATAGGGGAAGCTGGGTACAAAGTATATGGAAACTCTGTACTGTCTCCTCAGTTTTTCTATGAATTAAAATACAATAAGGAGGGGAAAAAAAGAGGAGGGAATGAGAACACAGTGTGTAAAAGAGAACAGATGGGTTAGATCTGACCAGATTCACTTTAGCAGCAACTGCCTATCTTCCCTCAGCACTATCTTGAGGGACTAGTAACTGCCGCCCAAGGTCTTGAAGCAAGAACTCCTGGTGTCCACGTCTGCTTCTGTTAATATCCAGGCCACACTCAGTCAGGAGTCCAGATCTTATTCAGTGGCCAGAAGTGAAATGGACACTTTCTGCACTTTTCGAAGACACAAAGGATCCCCAGACCTGCTCCCCAAAAACTCCATTTAGGATTAAGGGAATCTAGGGCACCTGCCTGGCTCAGTTAAGCCTCTGCCTTCAGGTCAGGTCGTGATCTCAGGGGTTCTGGGATCAAGCTCCGCATCCAGCTCCCTGCTCAGCCGGGAGTCTGCTTCTCCCTCTTCCTCTGCCCCTCCCCCCACTCGTGCTCTCTCGTTCACTCTCTCTCAAATAAATAAAATCCTTAAGAAAAAAGAATTAAGGGAATCTGCCTACACTGCTTAGGCCTGCCCTCTGAGTAAGAGCACACACACTCACATCTCTTTGTTTTTATTTCACCACCATTTGTAAATGAGAACCAATTCAGCATTTCCAGGCTTCTAGAGGATTAAACACAAAACTGAAACTGCTTAGAAATAGTTCTCTTTCTCCGTGCTTCTACTTTCCTGCCAAGGTCTCCAGCCCCATGAATAGCCTAGAAGACCAAACTGATCACAGGAACCACTTCTTCATCAAGCACCTGTCAGAAATCATTGTGAGGTTCAAAGGCAAGGAGGGAGCACCTGGAGAACACCAAGGGGGAGGGGACCTCCTGATTCAATATCCCCCCCGTCTGCTGACCTAACAAGCACACCCAAATCCACAGGCAACCTAAAAATAAAGGTTTTAAGTGAAAACATAGACACTCCTGCCATAGCCACGAACTTGGTCTTTGGTATCTCGCGCAGACTTAAGCTGACGCCTTTTGCCTTACAGCATTTCTCTTACCTCTTTCAAGATCAAAAAGGAAGAACTCCTCAAGCATGACAGGAAGCCAGGATTTCCATTCAACTTCACTCATCTACTAGGTGAAAAGGTACTGCGCGGGTTACAGAGAAATCACTGGAACCGTATTTACGCCTCTTAGGTCAATTCATTTGCTGGAGGAAGGTGTTCAAGGTGAACTTTCAGGGAACTTTAATAGGCACATATCTATGTTTCTTTGCTAGGATACATTTGATTGCACGTTTTTTTCCTAAAAACACTGAAGAACTACACAATGACTTCTATGAAAAAATACTCCTTTTAAAAGTGATAAATTCCCCCAAACTTCCAAAGCTGAAGTCCCCCACTCTGCTCCTCCCTGATGTCCGTAAATGCAATCACAGCACGGGCCCAGGCCTGCTGACAACTGAAAGCAAACAGTCTTGCAAGTCTGTGCCTCCTCTTGTAAGGAACCCGCTTCCCAGGGCAACTTCCAACGCTTTCCCATCTAATTTTATAGGGAACTGAGTCACAAAACCCTTGCAGCCAAATAAAGGTTCAAGCCTTGTGTTGGCATTGTCTGCCTAATAATTCCTCCCTGGCTGTGGTTTCAGAAGGATAGACATTTAAAAAAAAAAATTAAAGACAATGACAAAATCGTAACTTCTAATGCAGTGTTTCTCAAATACAGGTGACTCCCCCCCCCCCTGCCCGGGCACATTGGGCTATGTCTGCAGGCATTTTTGATTGTCACAGTGGGAGGAGGGGGTGCTACCCAAGGCCACCCACCAGCACCTAGTGGGTATAGGCCGGAGACACTGCTCAACACCCTACAATGCAGACACCCCCTCACAGCACAAGGGTTATCTGGTCCAAAATGCCACGCCAGTGCTGAAGTTAAGAAACCTGTTCTAAAGCCCTAAAAAGAAAACAAACAAAAACAACCCTTGAAAACTGCCTTAAAAAAAAAAAAATCTATGTAAAAAGATGTAAGTTAGGGCTCCTGGGTGGCTCCGTTGATTAAACGTCTGTCTTCGGCATAGGTCATGATCCCAGGGTCCTGGGATCGAGTTCCGAGTCAGGCTCCCTACTCAGCGGAGAGTCTGCTTGTCCCTCTGCCTTTCGCTCCCCCCTGCTTGTGTTCTCTATATTAAAAAATAAAATTAAAAAAAAAATTTATACTGATTCCTCCTCAATCCTCTTTGCAGCTTCTCCCTTCTGTCCCCGGAAGTTTAAGGCTTGCTCACAAGGTCCTGGCTTCTCCCGCCTTCCCTTGCATCCCTACCTGACCCTTATTTCCTGATCCACTTCCCATCCACGGTCATGTCCAACCTCTGCACAAGAGGTCTAATTTTATAATCGATTACTGGCCATGATCGACCTCAACTCGTTGACAACAAAATTCATCATCAGGACCTCAGAACCAACGCCTCGCTGCCTGCCCTGTTTCAGTACACATCACACCACTTTCCCCATCTATTCACACACACAGTTGCTCTGCACCGCATAGCCGGGACCTAGCACTTTCCCTGCCACACAGAATTCATGCAGATATTAAGTGAAGCAACACATTAAAAACACTGTCATTTTTTCACTCCTTCCTCATCTCTCACTGTCCAACAAACCAGCTGCAAAGCATGATGAGTTCCACCTCCAGATGTAAGGGCACCACCTTTAATGCTCTGCCTGAAGAGTCGAAACAATCTCATCCATCCCTATACAAATGCCAGATCCAGCTTCCTCAACCACAAATCCCATTTTGTCACCACTGCCCCCTCTCCACCCCCCAAAAACATTCAACAACTAATCAGTTTCTTCCTCTCTGAACTTGGCACTGGCATTTGGGATTCGACGTTTCCAAGCTACCTGTCGAAACTCCTGTCTCCTGCTGGTTGTCATACTTCAAAGATAACATTTCCTAAGTTTCCCCCACCCACGTTCAGAACCACCAGCATCTACTAAAAGACACAGCAGAGACTACCATTGGCTCAGAATTCTCCACGCTCCCTTTAACAACAACTACTTGAAGCATTCTCCCTCCTGTCCTCACTCCCATGTGTTCTGCCGCTTTCCACTCTTCCACTCTTCCCTCCACAACCTGTCTTTGGCGTAGTCACCTGGCTTCTGATTGGACTTCTGTCGATATTCAGCCTCCACCCCGCCACACCACAGCTGTAGGCAGGGAAGCCTTGCTCCCAAGCCCAGGGCCCAGCAGCTGCTTCGGGGGACAGGTTATCCCACACCCAGTATTAGCATCCCTCACAAAGCCAGCCGGTCTGCTGCTCCTGGGCAGCTTTCCTACCTCTGCGACCATCGCATTCCCCTCTCCTTGGCTCCAGCTCGACCTCTCCACCACACACCCACACCTCCTGTATCCACCTGAAATGACAGCCTCTCCCTAAAGCCCTTCCTAATTTTCCCACCCAGACCAGAAAGAATTGTCTTCTCTTCTCAATCACTGGTCATTTTCACGTCTTGAAGACAGAATAGACATACAAGAGTTTCGGGCATATAACACAATGATTCGATATTTTTATATTTTGTGAAATGATTATGACAATAAGTCTAGGTAAATCCATCATTACACATAGTCATAAAATATTTTTCCTGTGAGGAGAAATTTGAAGATCCACTCTCTTAACAACTTTCAAATATCTACAGTATTAACTAAAGTCACCAATGCTATACATTAGATCCCCCTGACTTATTTATAACCAGAAGTTTGTACCTCTTGATCCCCTTCACCTCTTTTTGCCCCACTCCCCCACACCCACCTCTAGCAACCACCAGGCTGTTCTCTGTATCTACGTGCTTCGTTCTGTTTGGGTTGTTTTTTTTTTTAATTCCACCTAGAAGAGAGATCATACAGTGGTTGTCTTTCCCTATCTGCCTTATTCCACTTAGTATGCCCCCGCCCCAAGGTCTATGTTGTCGCAAATGGCATGATTTCCTTTTATGGCCGAGTAATATTGTTATGTGTGTGTATATACACACACCATATCTTCCTTATCCATTCATCCACTGATGGACACTGAGGTTGTTTCCATGTTCTGGCTACTGTAATGAACTGGCTGCAGTGAAAATGGTGGTGCAAGTATCTTTTTCAGTTAGTGTTTTCACTTTCTTTGGATAAAAATGCAGAAGAAGAACTGCTAGGTCATATGATAGTTCCATTTTTAATTTTTTTGAGGAACCTCCATACTGTTTACCATAGTGGCTGCACCAATTTACATTCCCACCAACAATGTAAGAGGGTTCCCTTTTCTCCATACCCCTCCAAACATTTGTTATCAGTCTTTTTGATATTAGCTATTCTAAAAGATGTAAGGTGGTATCTCATGGTGGTTCAGGTTACATTTCCCGATGATCAGTAATATTGAAGATCTTTTCATGGACCAGCTGACCATCTACAGATCTTTGGAAAAACGTCTATTCGGATCTTCTGCTCAATTTTAATTGTATTCTTTTCTTGCTGTTGGGTTCTTCATATATTTTTGATATTAAGCCCTTGTCAGATATATGATTTGCAAATATCTTCTCCCCTTTGGTAGGCTGCCTTTTCATTTTGCTGATGATTCACTTTTTTTTTTTTTTTTTTTTTTTTTAGAGTAAGTGTCGTATTGTGCCTTGTTCATTAGTTTATCTCTTTTTGCCTCAGCCAAATCCCTCACTTACTTGCTGTGTGACCTCAGGTAAATTAATCCTCCATGCTCTTCCTTCATCTGGAAACTAGGGATAATAATGATGTGTATCTCAGTCATATAGAGAAGATTAAACTTGAGAAAATGTGCACATGGCTTAAAACGTTGCCTGTGCACGCAAATGCTACCTATCATTCACGTTTTATTCCTCTCAGGGCTCAAAGTCTTACATTTTAATTGCTCAAAAAAATACCACTTGAATGTTAATCTAGCTATCCAAAATGACAATTATTAAGGCCTAGCAGGAAAAATTAGCATCTGTTGAGGGCCCACCATGTACACCGCACAATATATAAAGTACTTCACCCCCCACGTAACATGTAGTTCTCTCGCCTCTTTGAATTACATATTATTTTTATCATACATGTAAGGATCAGAGAAATAAAGTATTTCACCTAAAGTCAGATAACTAGTCTGACTACAAATGCCACTTTCCTTCAGCTCAGCCCACTGCCTCTATAATGTGGAGTTCTCCCATTCACATAGCCCCAGGATACAACAGTGAATAAATACCAGACTCCCCCTGGCAACTTCATGGTTAGAGGACTAACAGGCTGAGGATTTCTACCAATGCCAGCTTTCAGGGAAGAAGGACAGGGAATCAGAAGTTTACAGATGTTGTATTTTCTCCAAAGACCTTCCACTGATAAATGGAAGGAGTAACGGAAGGAGGCAAGGGAGAAACAGGGATAGGGAAACTATAAGCTGCAAGACATGGCGAGGAAATAAGCCGAGGGTCACAGCCTGGAAGCGCTCTACCACTTTCCCCAGCGTCTCAGTTTATTTATTTTCTTATGTCATACTGGAAAATTAAACAAGTCCCTTTTGATGTTTATTCTGGGAAGTTCATGTACAATTCGAGCAGGTAATTCTGATGTGCGAAAACCCAATTTATTCTAAGTGACTCCGTGAAAGCGAAAAGGAGCTCAATTATCCAGACTATTTCCCTAAATCTCCCCCTACATTCTGCCCATCTGGTTTCTTTGCAAGTGATCCAGGTGAACCATCTGTGCTTGTGCTTTAAAAAAAAAAAAAAAAAAAAAAAAAAATCTTCCAACCTAGTTACCAAGTTCTTCCGTTTGTAATTTATTAATTTTAAAAACTATAGTCTCCATTTTCCTTCCTGCATATCCCAGGTGAAGCAGGATTAGGTCAACTCAAACATCCTTAAGTAAAGCAACATGAAATCCAAAACATACATAGCCTTAATATATCCTCTTCCATCGGCCAATTTTACAACAGTGCTAATTGCAATTTTAAAAGATGACGACGTCATCTGGATGAGCCACAGACAGAATAATATATTTAGTCTGCAAATTCATGGAATACTGAACGACAAGCCAAGGGCATTTCACCTCCATGGTCTTATGATTCCTTAAGCAAGACAGGCATTTAGAGAGCTTCAGAAATAATGATGGGGGAGATTGTGCAGAGGGGGCCACAGTTTCTTAAAATGCTGCAATCTAGGTAATGCTCTTGAAACAACTGTTGCTCTAAATGACAAGTAGAAATGTCACATGAGAATAAATTTAAGACAGAAGAACACAAAAAGTAATTTCCCAGCTATTTTATTTAATTCTAAAGATTTTATGTTTTTACGTAATCTCTACACCCAACATGGGGCTCAAACTTAAAACCCCAAGATCAAGAGTCACATGCTCTACTGACTGAGCCAGCCAGGCACCCCTCCCCAGCTATTTTATTTGTTTTTCCCTCCCCAGCTATTTTAAATCTCACTTTAACTATACTTGCAAAGGGACTTAGAAAATATTAAAGACACAGGAACGTTCAAGCTTAAGTAAAAACATACCTTCTAATTGGGGCGGGGGGATAAGACAGTATCTAAATTCTGAATTACAGAAATTTGCCCACAGTAGGATTCACTACGCCAGAACCCTTGGTTACATGTTATCTTCGGAAATGAGCAGACCGAGGAGAAATGAATTACCAGGGCCACAGAGGGCTGAGCAGCAGCTGGGGATTTCACTCTAGATTTGGCAAGCATTGAAACAATGAAACAGTCAATGACGATACTGCCCACTGTATAAGATCAAGAAATTATGAATCCTTTCTCTAAATTTAGTAGCAAGACTCATTCCTGTTTGACTTTTCAAGCCAGTTCAGCCCAAACAGCAAGTATATAGTATATGACTTCTAAAGCAGAAAAAAGGAAAAATAATTCCCTCCCATGAAAATCAGAACTCCATCCAGCCAAGTTCTTCCAGTTTTCCAATGTGGAAATACTTAGCGATGGCTGTGCAAATGCTTAGTCTAGATCTAAGACACTGAACAAAATGAGAGGGAGGGAGAAATGCAGGCGTGGTTCATTTCTGCAGCAATGCCCTGATTAAACATCAGGGCTTACATTTACAGAACCACATTAAAGACTTCAGAATCCCATTTACTCTCTGTAGTGACAAATGTGCTTAAACAACAACTTTCTGACTCTGTCGAAAGACAGCAGCTCATGAGAATTATTTTAGAAAAAACAAAAGAGTCCACATGACTGTTTTGCTTTCACGTTGAGGGGAAAAAAAAAAAAAGTTTTTTTTTTTTCTTTTACTTCCCAAATTCATTTTTCCTATTCATCTCACAGTTGGGTATCTGGTGGAAGCATAATTGAAAAAGGAGGGCAAAGCCTGGGCAAATTATCCAAAGAAGAACACGCTGTCTTCTGTGAAAGGCTTATAAAAATAAATTTGGCTTATAAACAGGAATTCAAGGAGATCTCCACATTGCCCTCTCATTCATCTGAAACTATTTTTCACTCATTCCTACTTTTCTCCAAATTCATACAGAGTGGGGGATGTTGAACAAAAATTCTAAGTAAATCACTGTAGTCCACCTTAAACACAAACACAGGTTTCAAATTTCGAACCAAAAGAGCACATCTAATTTAACTTTTAAGAGACCAGTCCAGATGGTACTTGAGGACCAGTGCAGAAACACAAAATTGGAACCAGTTTCCTAAGCAAAGCTAACAGCCCATCTGGGGCATAATCAAGCAATGAATCTCATTTAAACCCAAAGCACCTTGGAATGGAGCTCTTCCACTCTGGATTAAGACATTTCGTTCAGCCTCTCGCCTGAAACTTCTTGGCGAGTTGTACTTCCCATAATCTGTACCCCAAGCACTACTCATCTCTAACTCTGGTGTGGGGTTTGCCACCTCATGTCCCACAGCACCATGGCAACCTCGCTTGAACATACAGACATTCCTGAGCCTGAAAGAACATTCTAACTGCAAATACAGACTCAATGGAGGAGGGCTTCTGCAGCGGGGTTTTTCCTCTGTGAACAAAACAATCAGAAATTTTAACAGATTTTATAAAAAGTACAGCTTTCTGGGAAAATAAATTAAAGTCAAATCCATCATTGACCAACATTCTGATTCAGGGGGACTAACTCTTTGCTACCAAAAAATAAAAGCATTGTATCTCTTCTTCATAGTCAACTGAACTGGGAATAGGCCAGTCTCAGGACTAAGCAAACCATTCCTGCATGTTTAGTTTTGTAATCACCAGTATAACAGGTGTTTGCTCCTCCTCAAATTACATTTTGAGTCACTTCAGCACATCTATAACAACTAAATAGAAGAAAATTCCTGGCAAACTTTACCGGGTAACCTGTGATCAATAGCTAGATGGACAGATGGTTGGATGGATAGATAAGATGAATGGATGGATGATAGATTTAAAATACATTCTTTCCCAAAGGCCAAAAATAACAGATAATGTTGGTAATATAAACTATTAACTGAACTGCATATTTCTTTCTTGGTGTAGGAGATCAGGTTGTCATTCTTCATTAAAAATACATGTACACATAAAATAAGCCTTTTTTTTTTTTAAGAGAACTACTTCCACATGTATCTACTCTGCCTATAAAGGTTCCAAATGACTATCCTAACAAAGCTGAAATGGAAACAGACAAGCTAAAAACAAATGGAACTGAAGTCATAGGTTAGTGCCATACTTGTTGCAGAGAAGTGAGAAGTGGCGGCATTATTGTGGTGCAAGGCTGAGCTCAAAAGCTCCCAAAGCATAGCTGAGAATGCAGTACTAGCAGGGAATATTCAAAAATGATCCATTAGTGAGTGGTTTGCTACTTGGAAAAAAATAAATTTAGACCAAAATAAATTCCAGATGAATAAAAGTTAACTCTCTAAAAAATAAGTTTCTAAAGCTAAAGTCAAGTTGTGGGTTTTTGGATTCAATCTTGAGCAAGGACATTCTTTCAAAATAATGACCAAAAAAATCAAAATTTAAGTTCTCTGATTATGTAGGAAGGTTAAACTTCTGCAAATCTAAAATTCTCCTCTAGGGGCGCCTGGGTGGCTCAGTGGGTTAAGAGTTCAACTTTTGATTTCAGCTCAGGTCACGATCTCAGAGTGTTAAGATCCAGCTGCTGCCTGGTTTGGGCCTAGGGGTGGAACCTGCTTAAGATTCTCTCTCCTCTCCTTCCTCTGCCCCTCCCCCCCCCAAAATCAAGTAAAAAGGTGACGTGGAACAAATAGCCAAAAATTAAATGACTTATCTATTATATCTATATCAGCACACTATGACCCACAAGCCTAATCCAGCCTGCTGCCCATTTTTGCACAGTCTATGGGTTAAGAATGGTTTTTAGGGGCGCCTGGGTGGCACAGCGGTTAAGCGTCTGCCTTCGGCTCAGGGCGTGATCCCGGCATTACGGGATTCGAGCCCCACATCAGGCTCCTCCGCTATGAGCCTGCTTCTTCCTCTCCCACTCCCCCTGCTTGTGTTCCCTCTCTCACTGGCTGTCTCTATCTCTGTCGAATAAATAAATAAAATCTTTAAAAAAAAAAAAAAAAAAGAATGGTTTTTACATTTTTAAATGGTCGAAAAAAATCAAGAGGAAGATTACTTCAGGACATGTAAAAACTTTATGAAATTCACATTTCAGTGGCCATATTGGGAAACAGCCACACTCATTTCCCTATTGTCTGAGGCTGCTTTCGGCCTACAATGGCAGGACTGAGTAGTGGGGACAGAAACTGCCTAGCCCACAGAACCTAAAGTCATTACTATCTGGCCCTTCGCAGAAAAATTTAGCTGACCTCTGACCTATTATACAAAGGGCTTAAGCATAAGAAAAACAATGAGGCCCAATAAATAAGTAGGCAAAAAGGGGATTTTGTTAAGTAGAAAAAATAATACAGTAAAGAAGAAAATGTTCACTTCCTGCCAAATTAAAAGAATCTCTTTCACCTGTCAAATTAAGAAAGATTTTTGGAAATGTCAACACAATGCTGTCATGGATCCAATGAAACAAGACCTAACACATTGCTGGTGGCACTCTCAAAAGGTCCCATCCTTGACAAAACCATCTGGCAAAAAGAAGCCCCCCAAAATGTCCATAACTTGCTTCTCTGGACCTAACCTCAAATATGGGCAAATTGGGATAAAAAGATATTTATTATGTTATCATTAATACAATGAAAAACCACTGGGACGCCTGGGTGGCTCAGTCAGTTAAGCTCTGCCTTCAACTCAGGTCATGATCTCGGGGTCCTGGGATAGAGCCCCACACTGGGCTCCCTGCTCAGTGGGGAGTCTACTTCTCCCTCCCAGTGCTTGTCTAAGCTTTTTCTCGCCCTCTCTCTTTCTTTCTCAAATAAATAACATCTTTAAAAAACAAACAAACGACATTAACAGCTTAACAAATTTCCCTCAACTGTAAGTCTTTTTTCAAATTTTAATATGTGAAATCAAGATATATCTTATAATCAGATACATTTAATGTACCACATTTTGTCATATTAGAATGACGACAGACCTTTTAATCAATGTTGTCTCATATGTGAGCGACTACTATGTAGGTCCAAATAAGAGACTTGATTGAAGGACTTACTTACAAAGATGTGGGCAGGATGAGGGAACCAAAGCAAAGTGAAGACACAAGGGAGAAAAGCGTGCCCCCAGAGCCCTGGAAGAGTGCCCACCAGGCAGAGTGATTCCTTAGAGGGACATGGTGAAAAGGCAGCAGAGAAGCAGGGAGGGCACAGGGTCAGGATGCCTGGTAACCTCTCTCCTCCCACCCTCAGCCCTCAAGTCCTCCACTGGCCAATCCAATCGGAATCCTGGAGGACACAGTCAGCACCATGGCTCCCCCAAGAAGAGGGCAGAGAACAGATCTGGGGAGGGGGAAAAGGGAATCACCATCTTATTTTCCTATCACCCAGTGGGGAACATGGAAAGTGAACTCCCACTGTTGACGATTAGTGGGAAGTAGTAAATCTCAAAAGCTTAAGCAGTTTCACCCTAGATCACCCGATAAACCAGAACCTGAATGGTTTAGTCACTTCAAAAAGAACTCTGATGATGGGAGATGAGAAAGCAGAGATTTGAAAGTCAAACTGTTTTTTTTCTGCTAACAAGGCAAAGTTATAAAAGTAAACATTTTCCACAATGTTTGGGCACAACTAATATGTGGGGGAGGGGGCAGAGGGAGAGAGAGAAAGCATCTCAAGCGGACTCCCTACTGAGTGCAGAGCCCAATGAGGGGCTCAATCTCACAACACTGAGATCACGACCTGAGTTGAAATCAAGAGTCGATGTTTAACCGACTGAGCCACCCAGGCACCCCAAGAATGAGTTATTTTAAATAGCAGGGAGGTTGGTAATCAGCAAATTAAATCCAGAAGTTGATAAAGTCAAAAATGTGAATAAATTCGTGTTTTCCAGACTCAGGGGGGCTAAAAAGAATCCATTTCTAGTTCCTACTCTTCTGTGTCTTTTAAACTCACTATTTCTAAGTCAGATTTTCAGGAAAGGCCCTACCCAGATTTATTTCATTAAGAACATACAGAGGCTTGTAGTGTGGAAAGGGGAAAATTTTGGGGGATTAAACAGCAAAATTCTCATCTTATAAATAATGTGACCCTCAGAAATCTAGGACTAAAGATCTGGTAACTGTTCTTGCCGCAAGTCACTGTATTAAAAACTCCTATAGGAAAATACGATAAAGTAAATGTCTCACTCAAAATGAAAATTTACTTTGTTTCTAGTTAATCTAAGAGTGCCACACTCAGCTTCACTCCTCCCATGATGCCTTCTTATACCCCCCTCTTCCCTTTCTCCACCCTAGTCACACCCCCCAACCCAAGACACAGAGACTTGTCCTAGGGAACCACACTAGTCCCAGCTTCTCACTTTAAACATTTCAAGTACCTCCACTGCCTTCACAGTTATTTTTCATTTACTTGTTTTAGTCATTGTTTTCTGAAAAATTAAGTCTCTCTACCTGTGGTCATTGCAAACACTCTATCAGAATCTCTCAGAAGGTCATTACCAGTTTCCAGGGTGGTAAGGCATTCTCTAAGTCATACTTTGAGGGCTCAAAGTGAAGTCACCCAAAAGGCACAAGTGGCTGAATCTAATGTAGACACAGTCTTCCACCTCTATCAACAATTCACCAAGACCGCGTCAATCAGAATGGACGTTTGGGAAGCCGTGCCCTAGCGGAAGCTGCAGGCACAGACAGTAACTGGAAAACTCAAACTCAAGAGTGTGGTTGTCATTGCTATCGTATTTACTCACACCTCAGTTTAGCCGAGAGGACAGTAACACAACCTTTCAAACCAGAGTACAAAAGTTGCCAACATCCTATCTGCCTTTGTCTCCAACAAGTCCTCTGTTTTCATACCTTAGCTGAACAATCACCTTAGTCATCATAATCTGGCATCGCAAATGAAGATCCCGTTCTAATTCCCAAGAGGTGACTAAGAATTGAGTTAGAGTCCTAAATGTCTGAGTAAGTATCTTCCTCATGACCTGTGAGCCTTTTGCTCCCTTCATTCACATCCCCTCTCCGTTGGGTCTCAACTGGGAAACAGTATTTAGGCTCTAGCCAAAGAAGCAATAGACATTAACCCTTTCAACTTTACTCCTGACTCAGTTAAGTATTTACTTATTGCCTCATACTGCTGGCCACCTTAACTTTGACAGTCTTAACAATCCCTGGTTTTTGTTGAAGACGGAGGTGGCTGTTCTCATTTAAAACATACTTATGAGCTGAGCTCTGTGAATGAAAGACAGTCCGCGATATCCACAACTGTGACTATCTCAGTAATTTTCAGTATCTGCTTCACTGGTTCTCATAAGCACTTCAGTTCACGAATCTCCTTAAAAGTGACACTAACTTCCTTTGTTTTGAAGACTTGTACACAAACGATCAATCAGAAGGTCCTTTGATGCCATCAGAAAATCAGCAATGAAAAAAACGAACCAGTGAAGACATTAGGCACTTGAATTATTCAGCTGTTATTATAGATAGCTGCCTAATTCAGGCAGAATAAGGTGCAGATAACACTGCTTTGATCATGGATCTTGAATCATTTAAGGTGATCCTAGCACACAGGCACTTTCCTCCGCTGTGAGAGCTAATTTCAATTGTGGTTTTTCAGCACTAAATACTACCAGGAAGAACAAAATAAATGCCACCACAATCTTTATGAATCTTTGTCATCTAAGACAAGATGCTAAAGCAGAGCTTTCCCGATTCTTGAAATATTAACCTAATTATCAGGACAATGAAGCTTCTCAGAGCAAAAAATTGTTTAATGAAAAAGTGCAAAGTCACAGGCATCCAAATTAAGTATGTGGAAAGACATTTTGATGGTAAGCACCAGGAATAACTTCGAAAGGAAGTTCAAGAATGTCTGTGTTAGTTTAAAAACACAGAAACCACTACCCTTGAGTGTCTACAATAAAGTGTGATGGTAGAAGTTCTAGAATCCTAATCTAGCTCTTGGGCTAATAGACAGTAATATTTACAAAGCTCATCGTGGAAAGCAAGGATCTCTAGGCTTACCAGGATCGTAGTAACAGTACCCAGAGCTCAAAAGGCAGGTGTGAGGAACAAACATAAATGGAAGACGAAACATTAAGGGGATCCCTGGGTAGTGCAGTCGGTGGAGCATCCGACTCTCGGTTTCGGCTTTGGTCATGAACTCAGGGTCTCTCTTCCTCTCCCACTCATGCTCACTCTCTCCCCCCACCCACTCATATATAAATCTTTTAAAAAAAGATTACACATTAAGGAATCTCTTAATTACAACATTATTATTTGTACAGTAGTAAACAGTTTTAAAAGCAGTGGGCAGGGGTGCTTGGGTGGCTCAGTCGTTAAGGATCTGCCTTCAGCTCAGGGCGTGATCCCGGAGTCCTGGGATCGAGCCCCACATCAGGCTCCTCCACTGGGAGCCTACTTCTTCCTCTCCGACTCCCCCTGCCTGTGTTCCCTCTCTCGCTGGCTGTCTTTCTCTCTGGCAAATAAATAAATAAAATCTTTAAAAAAAAAAAAAAAAAAAGCAGCGGGCGACCGCTGGGATCAGTCCGGGCCCACCTAGAACACGATGTGCAAACCTCCTAGCTACCGTGACCGCCACACAGACCAGAAGAGCAGGAGCGCCCAGGCGGGAACGTGGCTATCAGAGAATCACTGGGTTTTCAACAGGTCCACGCCGGAGCGGTTTCCAGATGACCGTTCCACGTTATCGCAAGGGAAAGTGGAGCAGCCGGCAAGGTGTTTTCTGATGTGCTCCTCAACACGGTCTTCTGTGCGCTACGTTCGAGAGAAACCTACTTACCATGGTGCCTTCTGTTACTCAGACCTCTGCTTGACAGACTCACTTAAAAAGCTTTTAAAAACAGCCAAGCATGGAGCTCAAACTCACACATGAAAATGAGCAGAACCTCAGTTACTGAACACAGTACAAACAGGACACGACACCCAGGCTTCCCCTGAGAAGTCACAATCTTCCCCCATTAGGCTTATTTTATAACTTTGTTTTCGACTTCATATGTTTGTAGAATAAAGAAGAGAATTTGCTATTTTGTGCCGGAAGTTACAAGGTACTAGGATTAAACGAATCACATCTCAGTACTCAACAATGGCACAAGCAATTCAATTTAACATTTACCAAAGGCCTGCCACAAAGCCAGCATCTGGGCTGGTGCCTCTCATCAAGAAAAGTATCTGTCCAGGGTAGAAACTTAGCCTCGCCACCCACCCAACAGAGATAACACAAATTGTCATGTTCAGCCGCAGTGGGGTGCGTTCCATAAAAACTTTACTGGGAGCTTGGTAACGGCACAGACTTTAGAGACCCCAGCCTGGGCTTTCATCCGTAAGCCAGACCTTCCATGGAACACATCTATCTACATAGCATGCTCGCCTACAAAGCTCGTTCCTCTTTCCCAGGAAGGGCCTAAGCCCAAGACAAGCCACACTTTTTCCCTGAAACATCTGGGAACCAGTCCTCCTCCCTCATGACCTTTTCTTTTAATCCATTACCTTCCAAGCTTCTTGGACCAATGGTGAAGGAGGAGGGTGAATCGGGAAGAAGAGCAGCAAACTTTGTCCAGGAGCACCCCTGGTCTCCCGCAGCAAAGTTTACCTCCACCTATTATTGAAAGGAATTAGATCCACCCTGAAACCAGAAATGTTTCATTCCGTATTACTACTTAATGTACTTAATTTGACTATGGTGAATACTGAACAGAGAAATGCGGTATGGGAAGATGTCAAAAGTCAGTGATTTATGAGAACTCACTTCTGAGTTTTATCCAGGTTAATGGAAAACACCTCTGTGTAAGAAGTCCCCAGTCCTCAGAGCAATATTATTAAATCAGAGAGACAATAAACTGCTGGGAAAAAAGAGGGTCACCAAAGTCCTATAGAGAAAGATAGGTAAGCAGGCATATTTAAGGTCAATAGCATGAAAGTCAAAATAAGATAATTAGCAGAGGAGATAATTAAAAGGTGATAAATTAAGCCTAAAATGTGTCGAGTAAGTTAATGAATAAATGGGCAAACCATTTACCTCCTGCACTGACCCTACCAAGTTGAGAGGTATTTTTAAAACACATAACTTACCAACAACTAAAGGTGTAACCCTCTTAGGGAGAAGGTAAAAGACACAAGGAGCAAAACAGCAGAGACCCCTTAATAAGGAAGTAACACAGAAGTGAGCAGAGGAAGGTTCTAAGCAGACAACATGCAAGGTCCTCAGAAGAGCTTTATAGTCCCTGAACTCCATCTCACACTCCCATTTACAGATCAAGGATAAAAGCCCGCACCCAGGATCAGAGCAGGATTAGAACTCCTTATGTTACTCCCCCCATTTCATTGAGACCAC
The DNA here is from genome assembly GCF_002007445.2 of Ailuropoda melanoleuca. Classification (NCBI taxonomy): domain Eukaryota; kingdom Metazoa; phylum Chordata; class Mammalia; order Carnivora; family Ursidae; genus Ailuropoda; species Ailuropoda melanoleuca. The sequence goes on along the minus strand of NC_048219.1, from coordinate 123,457,855 downwards.
TGGTGAATGAATTCCAAGGTAACCATCGTGATGATGCCAGCAATAAATCTCAGCAAGGTATGCAAGTGGAAAGACAGCTCATCTTCTCCTTGTTTCCCTGAAATCGTCCTGTCTTCTACGGTCACCAGCTATGAACCTCTCTTGATACTCTTACTTCTACTTTCTTCTCTGCTCTATTAACAAGCAAGCACGTTCCCTCCCAAGAGAAGTAAGGGGACCTTACAACATCGACTCTCAAGATGTTAAAGCATGACTGCTGTCTGCAGCACTGAGTATGTGCCATTTGGGCTTAGTGAGAAGACTGCACGTCCGGGGGGGTCAAAGAGAAATCGAGGCACAACTTGAACTACAATGTGGCGGCCAGCCTGCTGAGGCAGTCACACGGTCAAACTGGGCATTTTAAGAAAGTCAAGCGTGAAAGAACCTAATTTAGGCCTTCCGAGCAAACATCTTGATAGTTCTCATAAGTCATTTCGAAAAGAACTTCACGGAAGGAACCACAAAGCTCCTGACTAAAACCTCAATTAACATTAAAAAGCAAGGAATCCTGACAGACGCTATGGTAAGCTTTTGCAGACATCAAATCAGCTGAATGCAACTTTACCTGTCAGACAGTTATATTTTGCCTTACCCTACCTTGCCCAGCCAAGATTCCCCACCTTGGGTCTTCTTAATACAAACGCACCAGGACAGTGAACATTCTAGGACCATCTGGCCTAACAACATATTACACATTCACAGAGTATGGTTCTAATCACAGCACAGTTTAAACAACGACCCTAGATCTCAGCAAGGTGCTCCTAAATGGAAGAATTTTGTATTTTGCCTTTCAAATTGTTTTTATTGGAAGCATATTTGTGAGAACACAGAAGTAAAAGGCCTCGGCCGGAGCTTCAAAGCCCCGCCCCCGCCGCAGCCTCCTTCCCCCCTTCCCTCCATTCTGCCTTCCATAGATGGGATTCTATCTCATTTTAACTCTCTGGAAGAAAATGTACCTGCCAACTAACATCACAAGCAAATCACTTCATTCCCGATGCAGATGTGGCTTCTTGCACGCATGTTTGCCCTTAGCACCAAAAACAGACGCTTCATTGTTGAGTCACCCTTAACTCTTTGGAGCAAACAGGCAACAGCAGAAGACAGGAGCAACCCCACCCTCTGTGCGGAAGGGTGTCTCCCTGGAGCCTCGAGATTAAAATTCTCACTGCCAGCGTCACCTGTGAATTAGAGCATGGCCTTTGGAGTTTCCTGCCAAAAAAGAATTCTTCCTCTAACATCCTTCTATTATCAATATTGAAATGGACTTATTAGGTTGGGTGATGACTGTTTCAGGACTAGGAGTTAAAGGGGTGTCCTTAAAGAAACAAGAGACCTAGGATATAGCTATTTTTTTCTTTCTTTGGTGGGGGCAGCAGGGAGTTTTGAGAGAAGATTTTAAACACTGCGCAGGCCCTGGACCGGGGAAGGCCAACCTTAACTGAAGGTATGATGCCTGCCTATGCCAGAAGTTCCTGCTTTCCAAAATCCAGATACAAACTTCCTAAAAACAGAGATGTCCCAGGTTTGAAAGAGAACCTGAGGGGCAACCCAGTAAGACTGCCTTCACTGAGCCAAGGACAAAGAGTCTTTCAGTGGGATGCCTGAAGATGCTCTACCACTCACTAAGCCTGAAGCAAAGCTCTGCTTCTGCCCTGGGGAACCAGTCACCGGTCATGTCAGTAACGTCAGCCTTCTCTCGGACCACACCTCCCACCAGCTGACTTCTACCTGTACTCGCCCCATGGCCTGGCCCTCAGCTGGCCAGCTAGACTGGGGCCTATGCCCCAATGCCAGAGCCCAACTTCACCTGGACTCCCGAGAAACCAGTAACATAGACTCTGCAGTGAGAACAAGGCATCGAGGCTTCATTTATTTTATATATATGGGGGGGAAGGAGGAGAGAGAGAGAGAGAGAGAAAGAGTGTGTGTGTGTGTGTGTGTGTGTGTGTGTTCGTTCAACCACTTAAGGAATGAGGAGAAAAAGAGCTCTGGAATCCTTGGTTCCAAACTGGGTGTTCTCGCTTAGTCATCCGTCACAAGACTTAAAGCACATCACTTCACTCCTCAGAATCTGTTTCCCCCTCTGTAAAAGAGAGATAAAACTCCTACTTTGCAGAGCTGCTATGAAAATTCAGTAAGTACAAAGTAAGCATTCAGTAAGTGGTAATTAATAGTCTCATTTCTTGATTATGTCAAAGGGCAATTCCAAATGCATACCAGCCAAAACTGAGATGTTACTATACACAATTCTGATATAACTCTAGAAACGTAAAGGCTGGGGCGCCTGGGGGGTGCAGTCGGTTAAGCACCTTGACTCTTGATTTGGCTCACGTCATGATCTCAGGGTTGTGAGATGGAGCCCCACCTGATCAGGCTCCATGCTGAGTGGGGAATCTGCTTGGGTTTCTCTCTCCCTCTGCCCCTCATGCTCGTGGTGTGCTCTTTCTCTAACAAATAAATTAATAAAAAAAAAGAAAAAGAAGAAGAAGAAATGTGAAGGCTGAGATCTGTATAACATATGGTTGCTACCCTGATGCAGGAAACACACACACCCACCCCAGTTTTACAAATTCCTAGTTTATGATGTCAAAATTCTCTAAACAAAACAGATGCTAGTGATCAAACTGCATGATGACTTCTGCTTATTCCTTCACCGCAAGTAATAATCGAGACCCTCCAAGATTAAGTAAATTTATTTCCTCTAACTTTGGGAGCAGCTATGAGCTCTTCCATGACCTTCTTAGATTTCCAAGGTTAACATTTATGGTAATTTTCATAAGGAAAGGAAACAAAATCTGCTATAACCACTCTGGAAATATAATTAATAGTGACACATTATTATTATAGATTATACTATTATTGATAGCAGCGCCTTCTTATGGAGTACTACATTCAGAGTTTTAGATAGATAAGCTCGTAACATGCTGCTTGAAGAGCAAATGATTATCACTGCAAGAAATAAATTCCAGGAGAAAAAATAAACTCTCATAAGAGGAAGTTACAAAACCCAAATTTAGAGCCTAATGTAGTATTGCCTCCCAAACTACCACCAAATAAACAAAAGTAATGCCTCTCAAGGGTCTACACCTACAAAGTTTCCTCCAGATTTTCAGTGCCCACCTGCTTACCCCTCTCCAGAGTTCCTAAGGAAAGTAAATTTAACATCAGCATCTCTCCTCCCAGAAATTAAGACTATTACTTCCCTCTGCCTTCCTGGACCTCCCCTCACCACGCTTCTATTTGTAAGAGCCTAATAATCCAGTCAGAGTTGAAGCCTTCAGTGATGCTTTAGTCAGCTTCCAAACAGCCTGGCATCAGGCTCTCCGTGCAGATGGGCAGCCTTCCTTCTAGCCTCTGTTTGACTTTTCACACTAGGACCCAGAAAACACAGATGACAGTCTGAAAAGATCTCTCATGCTTTATTAACACAAGCTTCCTGGACTCTTTCATTGGAGTGCCCAGAATAATTCACTTCAGGGCACCCAAAAGAAGTGAAGGCAAAGATACACACACTTTCCTTAACGGCCACCTCCCCTTGCATCCTGATGAAGGTAAGTCTACAGCAGAAGGAAATCTAACTGGCTGCCCCAAAAACCTCCATGCAAAAATGGAGCACTCTTGGGGCGCCTGGGTGGCGTAAGTCATTAAGCGTCTGCCTTCGGCTCAGGGCGTGATCCCGGTGTTATGGGATCGAGCCCCACATCAGGCTCCTCTGCTGGGACTGCTTCTTCCTCTCCCACTCCCCCTGCTTGTGCTCCCTCTCTCGCTGGCTGTCTCTGTCTCTGTCAAATAAATAAATATTTTTTTAAAAAATATTTAAAAAAAAAATGGAGCACTCTCATGGACGAGTCAACTCTTTGGGAACCATTCATGTGTTTCCATTAAGTAGGTCATTTCCGTAAGTACATTTACTTTAACTGCTTCAAAAAGTAGGACAAAATAGTTTAAACTGGTACGTAAAGATGTGTTCTGTTATTTGTTATGCTAACTCTTCAGGAGTTACATGGTTTTTTAAACTGGTCCATTTAAAACATCACTGCATTTCAGTTTCTTTTTCAAAAATGCCGCAGCAACTGTGTTGCATACAGCCATCGGGAAGTTCACAGGAGCAGTTCTCACAGAAACATCTCACAACCATGAGATGCGTTTGTAAAAATAAAACAACTGTCTTTTCAGGATCCAGAATAAAGGCCGTAACTCTTGTGACCCCATGCAGAGTGGGAACCCCAAGGGCAAGAATATGAAACCATTCCCATTCTGCTCTTTTCGCCAAAAAGAAGAACTTCAAATAAGGTCTCTGCTGTGAACAAAGACAGTGAACCAAGTAGCTCCTCTTGTTGTTGCCCCGGGAGTGAGCATCCTTGGAGCTCTGGCTTCCCCTCTGCAAGAGGGCACAAGGCAAAGGCTGTGTGTGAGCTCATATATCATGAAACTCCTCTTCTCAGGGCAGCCCTGGACCCGATCTAAAATTTATGAAATACACCAGGTCAAAGATTTATGAAATAGACCATGGCAGAGATTTTCAATGTCTCTTGCTCTCCTGGTGCATTTCTGCTTCTCAGGCTACCAGTCTTTTGTGAACTATCATCTTATGCATTATCAATCCCACATGCATAAATAAATTCCACAGCAATTCAAAAAACAAATCAGATGTTACCAAACTATGACAATCAGTATGTAGTAATCAACATCCTTTGGCAATGTTTAGTGAGATTAGCACCTCTTGGTTTCAAAACAAGGCTCCTTTTATCTCATTTTCCATTTGAAACAAAAAGGAAAGAAGGAACCTCTACTTATTAAGCACTAGCGAGAGCCGCCCGTAAGCATCATGTACACGCTCGCACTCAGTCATGCCAAGTTTCCATTTTGCTTACGAACAACTAAAGCTCCGTTTAAGCAACCTGCCATAAACTAACTGTGCAGTCAGCAACTGAAAATGCCAATATCGTCTCCTCGTTGCTGCCCTTCATGCTCCCAAAGCGGGGCTGTGCCACAGACACCGTAAAGTCAACACAGCTCAAGAGACGCTGTGTAAAACCAACTACACAGTCATCTACAAACCAACTATACTGGGTATACGGGGCAGGAAGAAAACATTTTCCCCACTGATCCAAAATACAGTCTTTTAACACAGGTCAATACAAACTCAGCCTAGAAGGATGGCTATAACCTCCAGAGTCATCTATTAGGAGACAGTCGCTGGAAGGCAAGAGGACAGGCTTTCTAGGTAAAGGAGAAAAAAAAATGAGGAAAGGTGCAGAGTGGGGAGAAGCCAAGGTGTAGAGGGAAGAATGAATGGGTCTTTCAACCTCACTCCTGCTTCTCCATACCAGGGTCATAAGACATTTCAAGGTTACAAGGACCTCATGAAATTCTGAGAAGTTACTACATACAAGTAGGAGTGTGGATAAGGTATTGCTGCCTTGATGAAGATCAGAAAGAGATAAATCACATGAAGGTGTTTTCCTGGTTTACAGAAGACTTCAGCTGCTAGGTCATCGCACAAACTTCCCCCAGCAGTGCACTCGCCAAGGCTGACAAATGGCTCCTTTGGCTCAAACACACAGATCTGATTTTGCACGTACAAATGGTTCATTCATTCAACGCATACTTACTGAAAGCCTTCTAGGTGCCAGGCACCGTGCTAGATGTTATGGATACAAAGATGAACTGACCTTATTCTTGGCTGCTCAAAGCCCAGGAGAAGACAGCCACTATAATTAAAAGGTGATGAGTGCCATAAAAGTAGCAAACAGGGAATGACTAGTGTCCATTAACTAGGTCCAAGTTCCGAAGGTAGCAGCAGAAACATTTCCTTAATTCCCCCTTTTGTCCACATCTAGGCTCACCTCTGATACGGCTGCATCGATTTCTAGTTCATACATTTGTAGACATTTTCAAAAACTACCATTTTCACAGATTTCATCACGTTTTTCTAGAATTACAGCGTCTAAGAGAAAAAATCAACTAGATGGGGGTAAGGGAAGGTCCTTCCAACAAATGCCTTTTATACCAGTTCTGTATCGTGGCCCACATCTGTGTGCCCTATTATCTATTCAAGAGGGCCAACTCAAAATTGTCAAGTCAGAATGCACAGTATCTCCATCCTCCCCATTATTATTCCCTTTACCGAAGCAAAGCTAGGAATGTGGCACCTACCTGGTCCTGGGAAGAGAATATTATTTCTTAATATACCTTCTAGTATGACTACATCCTTAGCAGGTGGTTACAATATTTGGGTTTTAAAAGGAAAACTTAGTAAAAATGATGTTAACACCCTTAAAAATACTAGATACAAGTTTAAAAGCAAAATTAAAGGGTGAGGAGCTCAACGAACAAGGGAATATTAACCCTATTCCAATACGACTCTTCAGTCAAGCACGGATCTATACACATCAAGATGGCCCAGATATCTAACTCTGAGACCAATAAAATACAATTTGGAAATGTATTTGCCTCATTACAAGCCGTCATAGTCTTAAATGAAATTACTGCACACAGGCTACCCGACAGTCCTATCAGAGTTCACTAACAACGCGGAAGCACTCACAGTGGCTTACCCGATAAACCAACACAGCACTGTGACCATGTCCCTAGCGGCCACATCCACATCAGCACCTGTCCTAAAGCAGGAGCATGGCTTCCGACTTAAATGGCTCATCCCTAGCACATGGACCCACTGCATAGACCAATACACGTTCGGTCTCTAAACAAATCTCCCTTCCCCATCAGCAGGGCTCAATATCGCTCTGCAGATCTTGAAGTTTGCTTTTTTTTTTTTTTTTAATAAGACAGAACTTGTAAGCACACAGTTTACAGAGAGAAGGACAGAAAGCTAGGTTTCACCTCCTTTCCTCTGCCTCAGCCTGTTTCTTAGTTGTTCCACTCATCCTTCCCCAGACATTCCCTCTCAACACCCGGAATAGGTTCTCCCACCTCACCTGCTCCACCTCATCCTTCCCCAGACATTCCCTCTCAACACCCGGAATAGGTTCTCCCACCTCACCTGCTCCAAGGCACACCTCTTCTCGCTCTCTCCAGAAATCTCTCCAGAAAACTCATTCCATGAAGCGTCTCATTAAGAGCCCACACTTCCACTTACCCATTAAAAAGAACGCTAGTAACATGTTGGTGTAACAACGAGCAGTCTACACAGCACCTCACCCTTAGGCTTTCGGTAAACCCGCTAATGAAGCAGGAAGGCACACAGGCCCCGTATCACCATCCCCACTCACACGTGAGGAACTGGGATCCCCTCCACAGCAGAAACCGCACCGTGATCATTCCGCCTTCTCAGCAACTTCCACAGACAATGTTTTATTAATAAGAGCAAGAAAGAGGTGTGGAATGGTGGCGTAGAATAAACATTAGATCTTCTCCTTACTAACTCAATGCTGAGAAGAAAATACAAAGAAAAACAGAAGATGAGGTGAAACATAAAATCAAATACATATTACAAACATCTAATTACTTACACGCAAATGCAATCAGCAGGACAGGTTTATAAGCCCATGTTAGGATTTGGACGTATAATCATTCCTGAACTAAGAACACTAGAATTCTGAAAATGTAGAAGTCTTGTTTAGATGTTTGTATTAATACAAAAGGATATTAAAGTGTTAAATTCTACTCAGAGCAAACTCAATTCAGACACATTCTTTCTAAATGATCCTACTTGACAAGATGCTTGCATATAAACTTTCACCCAAACACAGATCAATCTGTATGATTTGATGAAGGTCCGGAATGCCGGTTAAATTGTTTACAGGGTAAAAACAGGCTAAATTTATCTTGTATCTTTTAAGTTTGAAACTCTAAGGAGACTTGAGAAACAAGTATCTGAACAAAGATACTACTGTGGGTCATTATTGCAGGTACCAACCATTTTGGCAATCCAAGCGAGGGAATAAGAGTTCTAGCCTCACAAAGATTCATATGAATGAATCTAAGAAGGAGCTTCTATTGAAGTTCCTACTTCCAGTAGGAATGTTCTGTATCTACACTGGCCAATATGGTAGTTATTAACCATCTGTAGCCTTTGGGTACTTGAAATGTGGCTAGTGCAGTTGAGAAACTGAATTTTTAATTTTGAATTTAATTAATTTACATTTAAAGAGCCACATGTGGTGCTGGTGGCTACCATATTGGAGAAAACAGCTATAGAAGATGAACAAGAAATACATTCAATTTCAACAAGAACTCTTTAAAAGAAGACAGAGTCACACCTATAAGTCTAAAAATAAGAACAGGTGCCTATCTAAGAATTTTAATACTAACACAGACCTTCGAGATCCAGCAAAGGGAAGTGAAGTCACGTCCAAGGTCAAATAAATACTAACAATTACAAACTATGCTGACCCTCCCCACCAATCTCTCTCCACGATAGTTTGCCTAAAAGTTCGTCAATGAACCAGATGAAAAAGGGAATTAATATTTTCAAATAATCCATTATTGTGTCAGCCACCGTGACACAGGCTCTTTACAACTGAGGTCATACGTCATCCTCACTATAATCCTGACAAGCAGCCATCACTATTCCTATTAGTAACTCTATAGAGATTGGCAAAAACTGGATTCCAACTCTGATCTCTGCAACTCCAGAGGGCAGGTTATTTCCACAAGACCATACTTAGTCCTTCTCAAGGTTTCTACCAGTCCCCTGAGCTTCAGACTTTCAATGAAGTAGTTGATCACATGCTCCCAAAATTACCAAAATCTGGTACTCTCCACCCAGAATGCTGGAAATTTACATTTGTCCTAACCAAGCAAAAGATAATCCTCCATTCCCAAGAGAGCAATGCAAGTTCCGTTTCTCCAGGTTCCTTGAAGATCTTACTGCATTCAACCCTACAGCAGGGCTGCCTCTGAGAGGAGAACAAAGGAAGAGCTTACAACAGCCAACATGTACTCATTAATCCTCACTAATGTCTGCAGGAGGTCACCACTTTCAGTAATGACATCACTCTTCCCCTACAGATGAGGCAGCTGGCAGGTCGATCGCCCAAAAGGCCATGCCACACAGCCGTGCCTGAACTCTCCATTCCTCAGACAACCCCGGCTCCAAACTCCTTCCTCGATTCCTGGCAGTCCATGTGACCTCTTGCAGAATTCCCCAGGGGCAGATCTTCTGACTTCAGAGGAATCCTTCTCTCCCCTCACCATACCAGAGACACATACAGAGTTCAAATGATCCTGGCACTGGAAGCCTCAACTAGAAACAAAGCAAGAATAACTCCCAAGAAAACATATGTCCACACAAAAACTTGTGAATCAATTGTTCACAGCAGCATCATGCAGATACCCAAAAGCAGAAGCAACTCAAATATCCATCAGTTGGCAAATGAAGAAAATGGAGTATATCTGGGGCACCTGGGTAGCTCAGTTGGTTAAGTGGTTCTTGATTATGGCTCAGGTCATGATCTCGAGGTCCTGGGATCCAGGCCCAGGTTGGGCTCCATGCTCAGCAGGGAGTCTGCTTGAGGATTCTCTCTCCCCACCTTGGTTGGCCCCGCCCCTCCCCCACCTCACACTCTCTAAAATCAATCAATCACTAAAAGATGGGGGTATATCTATACAATGGAATATTATTCAGGCATTAAAAGGGGGTGAAGAATCCTCATGCTAGAAGCAGCCAAGTCGCAGAAGGCCACATATCATCTGACTCCGTTTATGTGAAATACTCATAAGAAGTACATCTGTAAAGACAGAAAGTAGAAGAGTGGCTCCGAGCAGCTAGGAGGAGGGGGAAGTGGAGAGTGACTACTACTGGCTAAGGGGTTTCTTTATGGTGTGATTAAAATCTCCAAAATTAAACACTGGCAATGGCTGCACAATTCTGCATATGTTCATAAACCACTGAATTATAGATTTTTAAAGAGGTGAATTTTATGGTGTATGGATTATATCTCAGTAAAGTTATTTTTTCAAGAAACAAGCTCATGGGATGCCTGGGTGGCTCAGTCCATTAAGTGCCTGCCTTCGCCTCAGGTCATGATCCCAGCATCCTGGAATCGAGTCCTGCATCGGGCTCCTTGCTCAGCAGGGAGCCTGCTTTTCCCTCTGCCTGCCACTCTCTCTGCTTACGCTCGCATGTGTGCGTGCTCTCTCTCTCTGATGAATAAATAAAATCTTAAAAAAAAAAAAACAGGCTCATAAGATAATAGTAACAAAGTAATGGCTGGAGCCCAGAAGGGTAGGACTCAACCCAGCTGTATTTAAACTTTCAATTAAAATGAGAAAGCCAAATGGTGATGTTTTCCAGAAGTCTTCCCTAAATTCAGATTCAAACTTCACAAATTGTCTTCCATTGAAACTTTAAAAACACAAAGGTCAGGCACCTGGGTGGCTCAATCAGTTAAGCATCTGCCTTCAGCCCAGGGCATGATCTCAGGGTCCTGGGGATCAAGCCCCACATCAGGCTTCCTGCTCAGCAGGGAGTCTGCCTTCTCCCCCTCACTCTAACCCTCCTTCCTGCTCATGAACGCTCTCTCCCGCTCAAATAAATAAAATCTTAAAAACAAAAACAAAAAAAACCCACCCACAAAGGTCAAAGAAAAGCCAAGATCACCTCCAACTTACAGATACGCAAACTAAAAGCTTAAAGATTTCCTCAGAGATAAAGAAACCAAGTCCCATGTATATACATTTAACTTTAGATGACCCACACAGAGCTAAGAAAGGCCTTCTAATAAACTTTTTGTCTGAATTAAACTTGACATTCCCAGCTACTATCTTTTTCTCCTAAATATGAATGGATTACACTAGATCATAATCAGTCACTGAGCACTCACCATGTGCCAAGTCCTGTTCTTTTTTTTTTTTTTTTAAAGATTTTATTTATTTATGTGACAGAGACGCCAGCGAGAGAGGGAACACAAGCAGGGGGAGTGGGAGAGGAAGAAGCAGGCTCCCAGCGTTGGAGCCCGATGTGGGGCTTGATCCCATAACGCCGGGACCACGCCCTGAGCTGAAGGCAGATGCTTAACAAACGCGCTACCCAGGCACCCCCCAAGTCCTGTTCTAAGCACACACGCAATCTTACAAACGTTAATCCTCATACCCCCCCCCACCTTTAGGCACAAGATTTAGGGTTAAATCTTCCTGCTCCAGGGCCTGTGCCTATTCCTTCAGGGTCCAAAGAGCTGCCACTGGTAGCAAAGCTGGTCAGCAGTGAATGACGGACAGGACTTGAATTGTCCGTCCCCAGCATCTGGTCAGTGCTCTGGATTCTACTTCTCATTCACTGCAAACCAATAAAATCTCAAAGCTCTTCCTCTATGAAAAGGTTCTATAACTAGAATAGCTAGTACTATTCTTGGGCACTAGAAAGGAATAAAACTCAGCCCTCCAATGACTTAACTCATTAGAGAAACAATAAAAACAAACTCTGAGTTGTTTGTATGAAAAACATATACTAAATACATACACACACACGCTATGTATTTGAAAAACTCTAATAACATCTCATATCCACCAATGGAAAACTACAGTTGCAGATCAACAGCAAGAGTGAAGAGAGCTGACCATGTCTGGGCCTAAAGTCAGGACAGCCAGGAGGGAACAGGGAGGGCTAGAACGAGTGCTGCCTTCTCACTCCTGCTCTCTGGCTTCAACTGGCTGAACAAAACCAGACATAAGAGCAAGGGAGCCTCAGACAGAGCCCATAAAGGTGAGCTGGATGGGGGGTAGGGGTGCAGAGAACAGAGTATGGAGTGGATCTGGGGGCAAAGGAAAAAGAAACAGCACATGGGATCGCAGGCCAATTAGAAGATGATGTGGCAGCCCACTAGCCTTACCTAAATCCCTATTCAAATAGAAGGAAAGTAGGTTTGACCAAATGGCAGTGATGTGGTGCCCACAGAAAATCAATTGCAAAGCATGTTCTCACAGTCCCACCCCTGGGTTTGTCTCCAGTTATTCAGGCGTAACTCGAGATATTTAATAAGTGTAAAGCCATTAAAATGAAGACTTTTCAGTTACCTACCTCATCTTTATCCCAGTTATCTACCTTTTTTTCAAACACCTCAACTGAAACAACCCTTTGGTACAACCCCTATCTTTGAAGCTCATGTTTACAACTGAAACAAGATCACCACTCAGTTTTAGGGAGTGTCAAAGTATCTGACAAAAGAAAGTCCAAGTGCTAAAGACCCATTACATGATTTTTGTTACAAATACATGGTTGAACATGTTACAGAGCCCTGATGACCGAAACAGTCCTCACCCATACGCCAAGAAAGACCATTTCTCTCCCTTTTTTAGCACTTGGAAAAAACAATCCCCCAGCCTCAAAGTGATTAATCCCCTACCTCACTCTTCAGAATTTAGGGTAAAGGATTTCCCCTCTGCAGCCTAGCTTTTTATGCTAAACTTGTTACTAAGTCTCTTCATTCATTCAAGTACTATTCATTTAATGACCCTTACCATACATAACTGAGATGTTTTCTACCCTGAACACCACTCTGAAAGGAAAACGTACCTAGAAGCAAAGCCTCTACATGCCCAGAATCCTGCAGATCAACTACGGTTTCAAATATTCTTTCCCGCTGTCCACATAACCAATCACAGTATCTAGGAAATTCTATTTTGTATGCCAAGAACATCTCCTAAGCCTGCTGTGCCCTGGTTTCTTCAATGCGGAGAAAAAAAAAAAAAACTATAGAGATAAATCATGCTTCATAAATTAGGTTGGACTCCCATATCCCAGATTTCTAAGAGTTAAAAATAATCTTATCTAGGGATTTCCTTGAAAATCCCATTGAGCTGACGCACTTCAGAAACCCCAAACTCAATTTTACTCTTCTATCTATATTCTGGCACAAAGTCAAACTCTCCCAAACTGTCTGTGGAGAAATCTTCCACTAATTGTACCTGTCGTGAGGGACCAGACTTTTCCCATCACCACTATATGCCCAAAGAAATTCTTTTAAAAGACTGATGCTCAAAACCTCAAGCTGAAGAATTAGACTTGACTTGTCTCATAACATTTAATGTCAACTATAAAGAGAACAGCCCATTTTAACAGAATTTTAGGGGCAGAGGGGCAATAAAGATAACTTGGTTTAAACCGTTCATTTCATGGATTAGAAAACTGGTGCAGAGAGAGATGAAATGGTTTGTTCCAAGTCACACAACCAGTTAATGTGAAGGCTGGAACCAGACCCCTGATCCCTGACGTGGGTCTTGGGCTGTTGGACTTTACCATCTTCCTTTATATGCCCAACACAGCCACAATAAGGTAGGAAAGGTGCTCATGTCTTCTGATCCCCAGGCAATCAGCATGCAGTGTTTATACAAACACTCTACCTCCTTCAGTGAAGAGCCCTCCCAGACCTACAAATTTTGAGGATTACCAGGGATGCAAACAAATTCAATGAAAGGAGGTATCAAAGGCAGGACCTCAAGCAAACACACATTACTGTACAATGAAAGCCACACTTAAGGTGAGTACACTGTAACTTAGCTGCAGAGCACTTGTCCAAGGCTTATTTGCCAATCAGCCTGACGGCTTCTGTAAGTACTAATTTGGACTTCAGTAAGTTAGAGAAACCTGCCCTGTCCATTAAATTACAACCTCTCCTTAATGTCAGAATATTCTTCCTATCCTCAAATGAGCATTTGCCTTTTCCTCAGATTGTATCAGCCAACAACAAAAAAAGGGAGCTAAATAGTTTTCAGTGAAAACAGAGAAAGCAACTCCACCTCAGGTGCCTGAAATATTGGGCCATAATTAATCACAATCCATTGAGAAGAACAGCTCCTGCCTGGTATTATTAAATGGCCACTGTTCAGGCTGCCCAGAGGAAACTGCAAAGAAGTCCTGAGAAGTGCAAGGTCAGCCATAAAGATCTTGCCAAGGTTAAAACACAATGGGGGAGGTCAAGGTCTTCATCAAGGCAAGTGAGCACAGAATGTAAACTCTGCAGTAACATGTAGAAGGCATCCCAAAAATAAACACGGGTCATTTGTCAGATGCAGTCATCAACTTTCTCCCATAGGACCCTATGCCAAACTCAGAATCTAAAAATAAACCAAAACCTCCAACTATCAAGACAATAACTATGAATTCACAATGAATGCTGTGCAGAGTTCATTTAAGCTATCTTAGGGCAGGGAAACTGACCAAATTTCCAAAAGAATAGTTCATATAATGAAGAAATCACGAACAATAAATCTGCCTCAAATACCAAATTAGACTCTCCACTTGGTGGACCTCTAATTAGAGTTCATCTCCCTCCAGAGTAATCTTAGAGCTCAAAAATTTTAAGAGCAATACATATGGCTAGTGATACAGGCCAATTAGTATATGCATTTATATTAATTTAAATACTTTCATTCGCCATAAGAAAATCCTTACCCTACCATGTGAGTTCTCCCAACTAAACTGAGAACTCTTGTCTTCCACATATTCCATTTCATGTGTGAAATTAAGGAAGCTATAAATTTGTGTTATCTGACCATTAAAAAGAGAAAAGCATCTAAGATTAAAAAAAAAAAAAAAGTGTCCTTCTGCAGTAGCCAAGCCTCCAAGACAGCCCCTCAAAATCCTAGCCTCTTGGTATTGATTCCGTTGTATAATACTTACCACTCATGATGAAGAGGGCTGACTTGTGTTACCAATTGGACATCACAAAACAGATGGTATAGGACTTCCAAGGCCAGGGAATAAAAAAGCATCTTCCATCTTACTGTCTCTCAGATTGCTCCTTGCTTGGGGGCAATCCAACTGCCATGCTGTGGGGACCGGCAAGCAGTCCGTGGAAACACCTTCGCTAAGGGGCACAGAAGCTTCTTGGCAACAGCCAGCAGCAACTCACCAACCCTGTCACATGAGACAGTTTGAAGTGAATCCCCAGCCCCAGTCAAGCCTTCACATGTTGGCAGCCCCTTCGGAGCTCTGCAACCTCACAAGATATCCTGAGGCAGAACCATTCAAATTCCCGAGAACTAGAGACAGAATCTCAGAAACGAAGATAATGTTTACTATTGTTTTTGAGCTGCTAGGCTGTGAAGTAATTTGTCACACAGCAATCAATTACTAATATACTTTTTTCTGATGAAATTTCCAGACATTAAAGTGTAGCATCTTGTTTTTAATTATTTTTAATTTTGTTCTTTCCAATGGTTCAAGTTATCCTATCACTTCTTGATCAACTCTTCTCTGCAAAGAATGCATTATTCCTAAGGGATCAATTCCTCTCATTTACCAGCCAACCTCTTCACAAT
The DNA here is from genome assembly GCF_002007445.2 of Ailuropoda melanoleuca. Classification (NCBI taxonomy): domain Eukaryota; kingdom Metazoa; phylum Chordata; class Mammalia; order Carnivora; family Ursidae; genus Ailuropoda; species Ailuropoda melanoleuca. The sequence continues at coordinate 123,442,591 of NC_048219.1, read as the reverse complement.
ATCAGNAGCTGCTCCCCCCAGCCAAAAAAAAAAAAAAAAGAAAAAAAAAAGGGCAATGGCTGGTTTCCAAGGAACACAGAAGCAGTAAGAACAACCGTGAGGTTCCACATCCTTGCATTCTTTCACACTAACTCAGACGCCATGTGCCTGCCTAGGGAAAGAGAAAAGCTTTCATGTTAACTAGGTACATGTCCAGTCATGGAAGGCTAAATTGCATGTCTCAGTGGCTTAGGCAATCGGCATGCAGCGTTTGCACAAACGCACCTCTACCTCCTTCAGTGAAGAGCCCTCCCAGACCTACAAATTTTGAGGATTACCAGGGATGCAAACAAATTCAATGAAAGGAGGTATCAAAGGCAGGACCTCAAGCAAACACACATTACTGTACAATGAAAGCCACACTTAAGGTGAGTACACTGTAACAGCTGCAGAGCAAGCACTTGTCCAAGGCTTATTTGCCAATCAGCCTCAGGGCTTCTCTAAGTACTAATTTGGACTTCAATAAGATAGAGAAACCTGCCCTGTTCATTAAATTACAACCCAACAAGGTAATGCCAAACCTACAACCTTAGGTAAATGTGAGAGAAAGCAATGAATGAATGAATCACTATCTTTTCCTCCCTTTGTGAAAAGATGCTAAAGTAAATCCTGAATGTGCCAAGTTTCCCCTGCTCTTATGTTTTAAAATCACACAATTGTCCTTTAAAAAGGTGGAAAAGGAGGTTGGGCTGGCCCAGTCGGTTAAACTTCCAACTCTCGATTTTGGTCCTGAGATAGAGCCCCCGGGTCCGTGCCCAGCTGGGCATGGAGCTTAAGGTACTCTCTCCCCCTCCCTCTGCCCCTCCCCACCCTGCTCACACTCCCATGCTCACGCACTCTCTCAAAAAAATTAAAAATAAAAAAATAAGGGGGGGGGCATAATTTAAAAAATCACTTTAAAATATATGGCCTAGACTACTGTCACTTTCTCAATTGGATACTCTGGTGCAGAACACTAGGGAGCATCTCATTCAGAGCTGCAACTTACTAAATTCAAGGACACCCAGACTACAAATATGCAGAAGGAAAAGACTTAAATATCATCCTAATGCCAAGAAAGAAGGGGAAGGGGAAGAGGAAGGAGAGGAGAGGAAAAAAAGAAAAGAAAAGAAAAGAAAAGAAAAGAAAAGAAAAGAAAAGAAAAGAAAAGAAAAGAAAAAGGAAAAGAAAAGAAGAGAAAAGAAAAAAGAAAAGAAAAATTGAGCACAGTGGAAATATTTTATGGCTTTTTTTTTCCTTCACCAAAACTGAAATTTTATATTAACAAGAGGTGGATAAAGTTCTGATGTTTAAAAATCAGGAGAAAATGTTAATCCTTCAAGGAATTATCTTTCAAATCCCAAAACCAAAAGATCTATAAAACTTCCACGAACATCAAACTCCTTATTTCCTATTTGACTGACTTTCAATAGTTCTGCTTCAGATCATTCCCTTCCTTCTAGCCCCCCTTTATTAAATACTTTCCTTTCTCTCTCTCTCTTTTAAAGTAAGCCTAAAATACCAACCAAAAGAGACTCCAAGACCACTAGTCAACTTGTTCCATCCTTCAGAAACAAGAGGAGAAGCCAGTACTTTTTGGGTTTGAGGTTCCCTCAAGGAAGAATTAGCTGCTGTTTTTACTGCTTAAAAAGTAACTTCAAAATGAAACTGAAAATATAGCCAAATGCCCCTAGATCTTTAGAGTAAGAACATAAAATACATGGATCAAGAATTATTTTGCTGACTTACTAGCAACCAGACCCTGATAAGGGTATTTTGCCTATTTCAAATATTTTGTAAAAATCATCTAGGAAACAGAGACCAGAAGCATTATAGGATAAAAGGCTAAAAGATAAACCTCTCTATGAGGAGATATTATACAACCTTCAGTTATTAAGCTTACAAAGAGAAGGCTAAGAGGCACCCAAATCATCATCTTTAATTCCACAAAAAATTATATATGAAAGATGGTCACCAGATGTTCCCCATCACCTCTGAGTAGAAAACAAATGAAAAAAGGCTTAAACTGCAGCAAAAGGGTCTGAGACCCCAGGTCCCTGTACAGCACGTGAACTATTCCAGGAACTCCCAAACATTACATTCACGTACATATGACTCGCTTGTGGGATCCTGTTAAAATACAGATCAGGTCAGTAAATTCGAAACAGGAAGTGAAAACTTGCATTTCTAACGAGTTCCCAGGTGATGCTCTTAAACCTGGAGTACAAGGAGCTGGAGCAGAGCGGTAGGACTGCTCATTCTGGCTGTCAATTCAGTTCAGTGGGGTTCCCACAGGACTGGCTGGGCCACACCCATTGGTATTGATCAAGAAGCTAGCTAAAAGGGAGCAGATCATATAAACCTTCCTCATCAATGAGCTTTAAGATGGAACTTACAAAGAACACTGAAAAGTAACTGTTAAATACCAGAATACGAAGTCTCTTTGAACAGCTTCCTGGAGCCCTGAGGTGTGGTTTGAACCTGGTAGAAAGGAAGCAAGGCAGAGGAGTTCACACACCTGGAAGACAGACTCTAATTTCACAATCCCCTTCCAACCTGTTTAACCAATTATCAGTGCTCTTGGGGATCCAAGAGATTCTCCAAGCCGCGATGCCTCAGACGCAGAAGTTATCACTTAAGAACTCTGTCAACTACAATATGGAGCATCTCAGCGCAAAGGCATTCAATGTGTAGAAACCGGAACTGTTTAGTGGGATAATCCACTTTTTTTTAGCCTAGTTCTGAGGAGTCGCCAGCAATTACTTACATTTTCATCAAAGAATAAGAACAGAAATGCCACTAACCACCTGAAGTCAAGACTGACAATACACAGTAAGAGGGCAGCTTCCTACACGGATAAAGTAAACTAAAAGCATTGCTAGAGCGTGTAAACCAGGACACACCACAATTGGAGCTGCCCCTCTCCTAGAAGGAATCGTCTTTATGTGCATAGACCCTGCATCTAGTCAAGTACACTTTATGATGCCCAGTCCTGGAACAGGCAGTGCCTAGCACAGAGTATGTGTTCAAGAAATATGTTAACAGAGACACATGCAGTTCTTATCCTTATGGGGGAAATTTCAATACATCCAAAAATCTCAATCCATCCTCATCCTCTAGATAGTCTACCCAACTGGCCCGGTCTGTTGGCTGTACCAACAATGTGCCAATTTCCCAGGCTCGAGTAAACATGGAGTTATTCTTTTCTCTGCCATTCTATTGGATCAAGGGTTCTGAACCTGGGATCCACAGACCTCTGATAGTCTAGTCTATGAACGGGTTTTGGGAACTACATTTTTCTTTTTTGGTATTTTTGTTTGTTTTAACATGTAGATCTCTAGACCTCTCTTGATATAAAGACCAAAAGCTTTCATAAGAATCTCAAAGGAGGGGCGCCTGGGTGGCACAGCAGTTAAGTGTCTGCCTTCGACTCAGGGCGTGATCTCGGCGTTATGGGATCAAGCCCCACATGGGGCTCCTCCACTATGTGCCTGCTTCTTCCTCTCCCACTCCCCCTGCTTGTGTTCCCTCTCTCACTGGCTGTCTCTATCTCTGTCAAATAAATAAATAAAATCTTTAAAAAAAAAAAAAAAAAAGAATCTCAAAGGAGCCCCTGATCTAAGTAAGAACTTGCAGGAATCCAAGTCCTGCCCTTTTCTTCTTAGGAACCCACTCCCGGGTCTCCCCTTCTTCTTTCTTACAGATACTCATCTCGTCTAGCTCCTCAGTCCTTCGTTGCCTGCTTACAGCAGCAGACTTCTGATTGGGCTTTCTAACTCTGACTTAATCTACTCTGAGCCATCCTAAGATTGTTCCTAGATTACATTCCTAAAAAATAACTTAGAGAAACTTCTCTTGTCACTTCCACACGCACCCTATGTTCTAGCCATATCAACTACATGCAGTGCCTGAAAGCACACCATCACCTTTGGGCCTTTCCCTAGAATGCTTTCCCCCAAAACCGCTCCCCACCTCTCCCTAACCCCCAGCCAACCCACTCATCTCCCACTCTCTGATTCAAAAGTCAACTCTTCTTCCATTTCTTTTCTAACTCCGTGTCAATCTCTGCCCCCAAAGAACATATATATACATACTGCCTCTGGACTAATACATACAGTACATGCTGTATAGGAATACGTAAATGCAGGGGCGCCTGGGTGACTCAGTTAAGCGTCTGCCTTCAACTCAGGTCATGATCCCAGGGTCCTGGGATCGAGCCCCGTGCACAGGGCTCCCCGCTTGTGCTCCCTGTCAAATAAAATCTTAAAAAAAAAAAAGAAAGAATATATAAATACATTGCCTTTTCATCTTTGTAACTGCATACAATGCTCGAGCACATCACCATCCCCCAATAAATCATCACATGTTATGTGCTGGGCACACAGTAGGTATGCAATATCTTATGTGGATTGAAAAGTCTTCAAAAATATTTGTACTTCATTTGATATCTCAATTCTCTAAGTCCTTGCTGCTTAAATAAAGATATTATTTATTTTCAATTTTCTCTCAATTTTCAAAAACAAAAAGATTTTTAAACAATCTCTACACCCAACATGGGTCTCGAACTCACAACCCTGAGCTCAAGAGTAGCATGCTCCACCAACTGAGCCAGTGTGGCACGCCTCAGGAACCCATCATTAACAAATTTCGCTCTCTACAGGAGACAATTCTGACCTCTCAGTAACAACACAGAAAACAGCCCAGATAAAAACTTTCTTGAATAAAGCTGGATTTCAGATACTAAACAGAAACATTGTCGAAGAAACTTATTTATGTAAGATCAAAGTCTCAGACTAATTCCAAGATCCGAGTTAGTCTCTCCTAGTTGCACAATTCACCATTTTGCCAGGAAAAGTACCCCAAACATATCTAAACAGATGACTTTATTGGAAATGCTAGTCATGGAGCTGCTTCAGAAATTCTGCCAAATTTGCTATTGCCGCATTAGATTTTTCTCAAGATAGGTTTTATGGTTCACTCGTGTTTTGGCTTAAAAGCCTGGCTCTCTGACTGATATCATGACAATATGTAATGGCAGAACAAGAAAGCCTTAAGACAAAACTGCCAACATTTTTTTCATTTGCCCCTCAGGTAATCTACCGTTAAATAACTTCACACACATTCTGTAGGCCCTTGTAAGGAAAAACAAATAATATTTGTTGACCGAATTTCAACCTTAATGTTTATGGATCTGGTAGAAATTCCTAAAGGAATGAAAATTTCACTGAAAATGACCAAACATGGCCTGAATTACCTAAGGAACACAATGCTTACCCCTACATCTGCTTTCCGTGGCTAAACTTACTTTTCCATAATACATGTAAGGCGAAGAAGTGTCCCCAGAGAGGACAAGTGTCTGAGGCTCCTCATGGGCAACTCACCAGTACACTCAGGCAAATAACCAAGAAACCCAAGGCTATGAATTCCAATGTAAACAACATCAAGAACAACAAGGTATTGGGGCACCTGGGTGGCACAGCGGTTAAGCGTCTGCCTTCAACTCAGGGCGTGATCCCGGCGTTGTGGGATCGAGCCCCACATCAGGCTCCTCTGCTATGGGCCTGCTTCTTCCTCTCCCACTCCCCCTGCTTGTGTTCCCTCTCTCGCTGGCTGTCTCTATCTCTGTCAAATAAATAAATAAAATCTTTAAAAAAAAAAAAAAAAAAGAACAACAAGGTATTAACCCCAAGCTATCTGGGCCTGCTATGGCAAAATAACTGGTGTACAGCATTATTTATCAGATGCCAGATATGAAACATAAAAGCCCACCACTGAGGCTATCAAAATGCTGACTTTTCAGAAACAGCCCAAGTGAGTATCACAAAAGCACTTCAGAAACCCTAAGAAATAAGGGAGACAGACAATAAAACGCTGACATTTTGAGGTATCTTCCTAACAGAAGTCCTCAGGAGAAATTCCAAATGGGTCAACACCAAAAAATAAGTAATCCAGTTAAGAAATAGGCAGAAGACATGAATAGACATTTCTCCAAAGAAGACATACAAATGAAAAAAATGTTGAACATCACTCATCATCAGGGAAATAAAAATCAAAACCACAACGAGATACCACCTCACACCAGTCAAAATGGCTGAAATTAACAACTCAGGAAACAACAGATGCTGGCAAGGATGAGGAGAAAAGGGAACCCTCTTGCACTGTTGGTGGGAATGCAAACTGGTGCAGCCACTCTGGTGAACAGTATGGAGGTTCTTCAAAAAGGTAAAAATAGAACTACCCTACGACCGAGCAACTGCCCTACTAGGTATTTACCCAAAGGATACAGAAGTGCTAATTCAAAGGGGCATATGGACCCCAATGTTTATAAAAGCACTATCAACAATAGCCAAATTACAGAAAGAGCCCACATGTACAACAGCTGATGAGTGGATAAAGATGACGTGGTATATTTATACAATGGATTATTATTCAGCCATCAAGAAGAATGAAATCTTGCTATTTGCAACAATGTGGATGGAACTAGAGTGTATTATCCTATGCAAAATAAGTCAGAGAAAGACAAATATATGATTTCACTCATATGTGGAATTTCAAGAACAAAACAGACGAACATAGGGGAAGGGAAGGAAAAATAAGGAAAACGGAGAGGCAAACCATAAGACACTCTTAATAGAGAACAAACTGAGGGTTGCTGGAGGGGAGGTGGGCGGAGGATGGGCTAAATGGGTGATGGGTATTAAGAAGGCACTTGTTGGGATGAGCACTGGATGTTACAGGTAAGTGATCAATCACTAAATTCTACTCAGGAAACCAATACAACAGTATATGTTAAGTAACTAGAATTCAAATAAAAATTTTTAAAACAAATTCCAAATGGGAAAATAGAGCACTATAACTCAGTCATCCTTCCATACTGAGATTCAAACAGATTCTCAGGAAATGAAATAACACATAAGGAATTGAATATAATCAATTTTCTTTTTTAAGATTTTATTTATTTGAGAGAGAGAGAGCCAGAGGGAGAGCCAGCGAGCATGAGCAGGGGCAGGAGCAAAGGGAGAGGAACAAGCAGATTGCATGTGTGGAGCTGACATGGGGCTCGATCTCACAACCCTGAGATCACGACCTGAGCCAAAATCAAGAATCGGACGTTTAACCAACTGAGCCAGCCAGGGGCCCCTAATATAGTCCAGTTTCACTTACCAGTCAAACATCTAGAAACAAAACAAAAGGTTTTTAGAATTTGGCAGGGGTGAGGGGTTGCAGCTTTATTGAAATAAAATCCAACCTTTTAAAGGATACAAAGCAATAGTTTTTGGTGTAGTCCAGGAGTTGTGTAATGATCACCACAATCAATTCAGAACATTTTTATCACCTCATCAAGAAACCCTGTACCTTATAGCAATGACCCACCCCAATCCCCACCCAGGACTTCTCCTTCCCCCAGCCCCAAGCAGCCACTAATCAACTTCCTGTCCCTACAGAATTGCCTATTACAGGCATTTCGTATAAATAGAATCATATATCATGTGGTCTCTTGTGACTAACACCTTGGGCTTAGATAACATTTTCTAAGTTCATTCATGCTGCTGTGCCTAACAGTACTTCATTCTTTTTTATGATCAAATAACATTTCATTTTATGGATATACCACATGTTGCTTATCTGTTCATCAGGTGATAAAACTTTAAGATTTGAGAGAGAGAGAGAGAGAGAGAGCACAAGCGAGCGGGCATACATGCACATGCAACGGTGCATGGGGGTGGGGGGGAGAGGGAGAGAGAGGACCTTAAGCAGACTCCACATTCAGCGCAGAGTCTGAGGTGGGGCTCAACCTCTTGACCCTCAGATCACAACCTGAACCAAAATCAAGAGTCAGATGTTTAACCAACTGAGACATCCAGGTGACCTGAGACTGACTTTTAAAGAAACACAATAAGCGACCTAGTGGGGTTTTGTCAGTAAAGGGGTTTCCTGAAGTCAGAATAGGCTCAGCTTCAGACACTACTCATCAACATGGGTGATTACCGAGCATTATAGCTATGACTATGCTACAGCACCACAGGGGGCTCAGTACCTCCAGCACCACCAGAAGACAGTCAGCTACCCAACCCAGAATTCATTAGAGTCCCTATCGGTCTGAGTTTGCTTACCTGTAAAATATCCCAAATGACTGCACTCAGAATTAAATCCCCTTCAGGAGTTAGCTCATTTTACCCACGTAATGGAGAAGCACAATGAAGCCCAGGGAAAAAAAAAAAAAAAAAAGGATTTAAAGGTTATGGCAACAATTAAAAGTAAAGTTAAAAGTCCATCCTAATTCTCCTAACACCCATTTTATTTTCACCACTGTAAACTGCCTCTTTAAACTGTATTCAACAGGACCCTACGGAAATGATTTAGAATGTGTACCAAGACTTCACAACACAGATGTTCATCTTGGTGAAAAACTTAAGAGGCAGACAGAGACAGGCCATTCTGAGACTCAAAGCCTACGGAACTAGTTAAATTAACTGTGAAATGCCCATGAGTATAACAGTTTGCAAGCACTCAGAAATTCTAGTTCAAGAAAAGATGTTCATGATGTGGACACACAAGGAAACAAAACCATGCTGGCAAAATACATACGGTGCTCATCTCTGGGCAACGAATTAGAAACATTTACATTTTGTATCTAAAATGCATTTTCTATAATAAATAAAATGCATTTTCTAATCTTCTACAATGAGAATCTACTATTTACCTTAGTAGAAAAAAATTTCAATATGTTTAGAATTCACATTGCATGTGAATTGGTATCTTCTATTTGGTAACACAGTAACAAGACTTTGAAATTCAGCATATTGCCTCTTCCCATATTATTATGTATAAAAAATTTCCCAACAAAGCTCTTTGCAGGATTTATCCCACATCAATGCTCTGAGATGGTAAGAGCAGTATTTATTCCCGTTTGCAGATGATAAAGTTAAAATACAGGAGATCTTAGGACTGTGGATGGGACAGCTGGAATTAAAGCTCCTGGGGGTAAGTCATTCCAGCCCTCCTGGTTCATCTGTAAATCAGAAACAAACCCCAGAAAAGGAACAATTTCTCAAGAATTGTGCTGCTTTGGGAAGTCTACGGATGTAAAATTTAGGCACATAGAAACAAAGTATTAAACCACCTTCCATTGTGACAATATTTTACTACTGAAGTCAAGAGGAGCAGATGTGGAACGAAATACAAACACAATAAACAGGACAATTACCTATAAAGTTATCAGAATGCTTTAAAGAGTATACTTGAAACAAAGCAAAGAGCCCCAGTAGTCAGTCACAAACCGTTTAGAACAGATATTCCAAAAGGCTGCCCTGTGATTTTGGTTTCTCATTATTTCAGTAGAAGCATTTCACTGAGTACAAATGAAGCTGAAGATATCAAACAAAATTTCAAACAAAAATTTGCGAAGGTATGCTATTCTTATTCAGATTCCCACCGCATATGCAAAACATCATACATCAGAAAACATACATCAGAAGTTATCAAAGAATTAAAAAACATTTCCTTTACTTTGTAAGTGTAGTATTTCCCTAGATAAACGGTTTTCTAGAAGAAAACAATGAGACTATAGAACTAAATACATCAACATACCTGCTCTATTTCTCAATATCCTCTTGAGTCTTGATTCTCCAGTGTTTATTATGCAGTCAAAAATTTTATAAAGCGAATGTTTCCAATCTTAGCATAACCACAAGGAAAAGACATTGGCAACTCATCAAAGACCTAAGTAGTCTTAAGATCAAACCTAAAGAGTAAACAATTTCTTCGGTTTGGGCTTTATGAGCTAAGGACTTTAAATGATATCTGACCAGGTGGCTCCAATACCACATTACAAATAATTTCTGGAATTTAATCATCATATAAGTGCATCTTCTCCATCTAAAAGAGGACCACATTTTAGAAGAATAAAATGGGGGCGCCTGGGTGGCACAGCGGTTAAGCGTCTGCCTTCGGCTCAGGGCGTGATCCCGGTGTTGTGGGATCGAGCCCCACATCAGGCTCCTCCGCTATGAGCCTGCTTCTTCCTCTCCCACTCCCCCTGCTTGTGTTCCCTCTCTCGCTGGCTGTCTCTATCTCTGTCCGAATAAATAAATAAAATCTTTAAAAAAAAAAAAAAAAGAAAAAAAAAGAATAAAATGGTATAGAAAATGGAGCGCAATTCACTTAGCCAAGATAAGTATTGTTTAAGGGAAAAGTATCTTTTATTTGAATTTATAGACTCTACATACATTGGGCCATGAATGCAAAATATATTTTAGCATAGACTGCAATCGAGAGTTTGAAAGACATGGATTCAAGGAGCAATCTGAATTCTCTTAGAGTGGGCCATGAATATTTGCTTTCAGAGGATAAAGTCTAGCTCATACGTTAATAAGAAAAAAGTGACCGATTCTAACAAACGAGGCAGCATTTGTGCTCAGACACCTCACTGTGAATATCACGTGCACTTCGTGCACCTTACTCGGAACAAGGAAGTTATCTCCAGAGAACAACGTTGCTCTCGGTGGCTTACGGAACCCCTTCACTGTGCTGCAGCTGTGGTTTCTCCATTCTGATGAGCAATTAACACGAAGAGTGGCATCCCATTTCAACAGGCAGCCTAGAGCCTGCCACTGAAGGATGTCACCTTCCTAAGTGATAGTTACTCCAGGCCCGCTCTACCCTCACCTCACACAACCCCACCCTCCACCTTCACCAAGGGACAGAGTGCTGAGTGGAGCAGTTGAGTGAGCGCTATGGAGTTGGACTACCTAGCTCAAGTCCTTCCCAACACTAATTATTACGCTATTACAGCATTGTTCTGAGAAACAGACGTACTGCTCAGTCTGTAGAAAGCCCTCAAAAAGTGGTAAAGGTTCTCAACTATGTCTTGTGAAAGTAGCAAAACCCTCATCTGAGCAAAGAAACAAGGGCAGACAGAATACACAATACTCTTCTTCCAAAACTACTCAAAGGCTTTGTAAATGGTGACGAAAATGGCTAAGTATTAAGAATTCCTCTCACCAAAATAAAAGATGGATTCAATCATTAGTACAGACCCTAAGATGGTGCCGTGTGCCTGACCTCACCTCACCCCTGGTTTAACACACACACAAACTTCATACTTACTTCCTGCTATGTAATTCCCCAACTTCCCTTCAGGGTTTTTGTCTGTAAAGACGGACCACCTCTTAGGCCATGGCTACATGTATGACGTTAAATGGTGAGCTGAGGCACGTGCAGCCCAACAGTTAAGAACGGAAGCTGAGGTGCAGGGAGCCTGAGTTCAAATCCTGTCACTTACCATTTGTGTGACTTTGGACAAAGCTGACCAATTTGTTTGCACCTCAGTTTCCTCTTCAGAAAGACTGAGTGATAGCCTCTACTTCCTTAGGTTGTTACTAAGATAAAATGCATTAAAAGCTGTCCACTCCAGGACAAAGGTAAGTCAATAAATATTAGCTGCTATTATCAGGCACTCCCCAAACAATCTCATTCATCTCACTCAAAGATAAAGGTTAAAATGGATGGCAACCAGTTTTTTAGGTTAGGTTTCTAAATCTTTTTATTTTTCTTTTTTTAATAATATTTTATTATGTTAGTCACCATACAGTACATCCCTGGTTTTTGATGTAAACTTCCATGATTCATTAGTTGCGTATAACACCCAGGGCACCATGCAATATGGACCCTCCTTACTACCCAACAGAATTCGTTCTTTCTGATAGCTGAGTAATATTCCATTGTATATATGGACCACAGCTTCTTAATCCAGTCATCTGTTGAAGGGCATCTCGGCTCCTTCCACGATTTAGCTATTGTGGACAAAGCTGCTATGAACATTGGGGTGCATATGGCCCTTCTCTTCACTACGTCTGTATCTTTGGGTTAAACACCCAGTAGTGCAATGGCTGGATCATAGGGTAGCTCAATTTTTAACTTCTTAAGGGACCTCCACACTGTTTTCCAGAGTGGCTGCACCAACTTGCATTCCCACCAACGATACCAAAAATACATGATAAACTCCTGGATGGTAGCTCACTTCTTTTTTTTTTTTTTTTTTTTTTAAAGATTTTATTTATTTATTTGACAGAGATAGAGACAGCTAGCGAGAGACGGAACACAAGCAGGGGGAGTGGGAGAGGAAGAAGCAGGCTCATAGTAGAGGAGCCTGATGTGGGGCTCGATCCCGTAGTCGGGATCACGCCCTGAGCCGAAGGCAGACGCCTAACCGCTGTGCCACCCAGGCGCCCCAGTCACTTCTATTACTCAATCTCTAACACCACATAGGTACTAAAAAATATTTAGTTCACTAATACACTGGCACCATTGATAGCCTAACAGGTGAACCCACTAACATCAGCCACGCTGGGGGCAAATAACCACCTGAGGGAGCACCATGATGAAGATGGGCATACCCAGGACCGCAACTGTACTTTAACTATATAACCTTAAGAAGCTACACCCTATGCCTCAGTTGACATAGACAAGGACTGTAATTGTAACATTGATCATATCAAAAACCTGCGAATAACCTTAAACGTCTATCAACGTGATACTTGATTCTTGTTCTTCACGTGGTCATGGTCTAGAAAGTCACTGAGAATACTTAGCAAATACTGAACCATTGCTCGTATGAGAATTACAGGGTTAGGTTTCTGCAAACCTCTTGGCCATATCATAAAACTGTTATTTGTGTTTCTGTTTGAACATACCTTAATATCTATTGTTGATCCAGTAACACTGAACTTACAGCCAACACCTACCTCGGGCCCAAAGCTTGTCTAACACACGTGTTTTCTCCCTCAGGCACATTTCAGTCTTCTTGAGCTTAGAAACACAAGAGAGCACTTTGGCACTAAGCTTGGAGGCCATCTTACATAGCAAAGTCACCAGCAAGAGGCACAAAAATGCAAAAAATGTGGCGCTAAATAGAATGCAAAAAAGGCACTTGTTTACAGAGAGAGCTGAAACAAGAAAGCAGAGTGCAGCCTTGTTTGGCCTCAGCTGGGAGGTGGCACATCGGCAGGCTCAAATTTTTCACCACTCTGGGATCCGTGAATGACCACAAAAGCACCAAAGTACTGATTTGAGGGTTACAAATAAATTTTATTGAATAAGCAAATTTGCAAATCCAGGATCCACAAATAACAGGGACCAACTGTAAATAATTTACAGTACATGCATTCAAGGAACATGCCTCACGCGTTAAATGACCTAAAGCTACGTGCATCAACCTGAATACTTCTCAGACCAAATGCATGAAGACTCCAAAGTACACGTGGACTGGGATACTATGTCTATAAACTCAAACTGTAGATTATTTTTGCCAAATGTGCACAGGAGTGACATAGGCCAAGTCGGCACAGTTCTCAGAAGAGGGAAAGAAGGAAATGAGGACAGAGGAGCTTAGCCTGTTATCGGTAACATTTTATTTTCTCTAGGTCTGTGGGTCTTTTATCCAACTATTCTGTAATGTTGGGACTACTTCCTCAAGAACATGTCCATTAGAGCTCCTTCTCAGGATTGCAGGACACATGCTGCAAGCTACACGTGTACTTCACATCAGTTACGTTGTACGAAAGGAGATTTCTGCATGAAATTACACAAGTGACGCCAACCACGTTAACAGTATGATAGGCTACAGCTATTACAAGGGTCTGTTTGCACAGAAGGAAAGGATGCCCGCAAGACAGAGAGATGAAAAGGACAGAGGCGAAGGGTCAAATTTTTATTTCTAGATACACCCCAGGTATCTGCTGCTCCTTTGAAGTGATAGGATTCTCTTCCCAGAAGGAATACATACAGTGCAGGGTGGAACAACCCCAAAGCAAGCTTAGTCCCTGGGACATCAAGAGGAATAAACCTTGAGCCCTAGAAGAATTATTCCTAGGATACAAGAGAAGGTTGGGGAAAGCAAACTCTTGAGCGGAAACCAACGTAAAAATAGTTCCTATAGCCAAAGGCTGGGTATGACCCAGCAGGGTCTTATTTTCCCCGGAATAAAGCAGTGGCTTTCTTGGGGCAATGAAAAGGACATCCAATAACTCCTGATTCTGTTTCTGCTCAAGAAACAACTGGAGTGTGTGTGATGCTGTGATGTTTCATTTGCGGCTCCCTTCTCTGTTCATTTTTGGCAGTTATGATCACGAGCACCAGGGTAAGGTCTACCACCTCGCCAAAAATACCAACACTGTGATTGATGTGGGATTCAAAAAAGCTGTCAAAACGGATACTCTAAAAGAATGAGCCACATGGCCGGGCCGGGTGTGCTAATATTTTTGTACCATGGTATAATCCTTTTCATCTGGACCTTCTCAGAGTTGGCTTATTACTTCCTTTCATGCAATTCTAAGCTAAGGGCTACAATATATAGCACAAGAAGCCTGACAGATTGAGTTCATACCTTCATTACTAAAATCCGAAAATTACAGCTATTTGATATGGAAATGGGGCACCAAGAAAAACAGGCACTCGGCCTCAGCCAAAGAGATTTAAAGACCCTTGAGGGTCTGAGAACAGAGAGAATTTTATTTCATACTAGTCTGACAGTTCTATCAAATATTCTTTTATCTAAGTTTTAAAAGTAGGGTGCCACTTTAAAATTTAGGGCAAAAGTGACATTTATCAGCTGAGAGAAAAAGGAACAACTGTCCTCACTGGAAAGTGAGAAAGAAGAGTGTGTATAAAGTATCTTTAGAAAACTTCGGCTCTTGGGGCGCCTAGGTGGCTCAGTGGGTTAAGCGTCTGCCTTCAGCTCAGGTCATGATCTCAGGTCTTGGGATCGAGTCCCACAAGGGGCTCCCTGCTTAGCAGGGAGTCTGCTTCTCCCTCTGCCCTTCACCTGTGCTCTCTCTCTCAAATAAAATCTTGGAAAGAAAGGAAGGAAAGGGAAGGAAGGAGAGAAAGAAGGAGAGGAGGGAGGGAGGGAGGGAGGGAGGAAAGAAAGGAAAGAAGGAAGGAAAGAAAGAAAGAAAGAAGGAAAGAAAGAAGGAAAGAAAGAAGGAAGGAAAGAAAAAGGAAAGAAAGAAAGAAGGAAAGAAGGAAGGAAAGAAAGAAGGAAGGAAAGAAAGAAGGAAAGAAGGAAAGAAAGAAAAGAAGGAAAGAAAGAAAAGAAGAAAGAAAAGAAAGAAAAGAAAGAAAAGAAAGAAAAGAAGAAAGAAAAGAAAGAAAAGAAAGAAAAGAAAAGAAAGAAAGAAAAGAAAGAAAAGAAAGAAAAGAAAGAAAAGAAAGAAAACAAATTTAGGCTCTCGTTTCTGAATGGTGGTAGTGTACTGATCTGATTTGAGACTGGCCTGGTTCAAAAGCTCCACTCTGATTCAGCAAGATTGACTGTGTAGGATGCAACCCAAATAAACTGAGGAATATTCTAGAGGAAAAAAAAAAAAAAAGCAAGGGGTAATTGACAGAATGCAAACTATGACTTTATTACTTTGCTTCCTACATCAGATGAGGTGGCACTGGTTTCTTGATTTGAAACAAAGACGAAGCTTTTATTAAACAATGCCCGTATCTCAATCAGATCAAACAGAAGGCCATCTATACGCAAGTTACACAAATCCTTTTTTTTGCCATTATTGGAATTCAGATGAAAGCCCAGATGACTCCATCCATCCCACAATGGGAAGCCAAACAACACTTCAACAGCAGTTTCTTCAGGGCCCAGATGGTCATGACCTTGAATGTATTTTCTCATGTGAACTAGCTGCTTACTGGTCACAGTTGTCCACTGCATGGTGGTTGTCTGCTCCAATTATGAAAACGCTAACACTTCCATTATGCTCTGAAACAGAAGAGTCCAATGCCCGGTGTAAGAATGGATAAAGGGAAACCTCACTACGATGGAGTCAAGAGGCCTGAGAGGGGGGTTCTCGGGGCGGGGGGTACCAGTGCACATCAATTACAGGAAGATGGCCAATTACAGACCTCAACAGAAGAGCTGTCAACAAAGAATCAACTACAGGACCCGACAGAAAAACATGTACACGGCATCTCCTATAAGACATCGACTACCTTGACAACTCAGCCAATGAGAAACCATCATCACTTTGAACTCTTGCTTTTCTCCAATGGGACTTACATTCAAAACCACCCCACCCCATTTCCTTCTTCTCATCCGTAAAATGATGTTCCTGTCCTTTGCTTGTTGGACTTGCCTATGGTTTTGCTATAGCTTATATGTCCCAAATTGTTAATTTTCTGCTACTCCCAAATAAACCCATTTTTGCTGGTAAAATAACTGCTTTATTTTTAAGGTTAACAGATCTTCTTTCTAGAGGGTGCATACAATGGACAGGAAACATTGGAAACATAAAAAAAAAAAAAAAAAAAAGTTCAGGGGTGCCTGAGTGGCACAGCAGTTAAGCGTCTGCCTTCGGCTCAGGGTGTGATCCCGGCGTTACGGGATCGAGCCCCACATCAGGCTCCTCTGCTATGAGCCTGCTTCTTCCTCCCCCTCTCCCTGCTTGTGTTCCCTCTCTCGCTGGCTGTCTCTATCTCTGTCAAATAAATAAATAAAATCTTTAAAAAAAAAAAAAGTTCAGTAAGTACAATTTTAGGGTGAGAGTAGCAAGCACAAGCCACGATCAGTTCAATTCTGGGTACTGTTCCCATTTTAACTTGATGATGCTTTAACTAAAGTCCCATTAGAGTCCATAGCCTAGCCCCTTCAGTCAGTGCTTCAACGACATGAAATAGAACAGGTACGATATAATCGGAACCACCACTTTATGTGAAGTGCTTACCGAATGTCACAACTTGACTGTACTAGGCAGGATCATTTAATATCCCGAGCGGGTAGCACTTGAGCTCATCTGACGAGCACGACTACACAGACTTAGAAAGATCACTCAGCCAGCAAGCAGTAAAATCCTGATTTAAACTCAGGTCCCATTCCAAAGACTGTATTCAGATACAAGCATTCACAAACAGTTCAGTTAAATGCCCATTCTGGGTCCAAATGATCCAATGCCATCTCTTCCTCGGATAAGTTCTTAGGCCTGCAAGCTTTCTAGCAAAGTGAGCGCAGCAAGCAGCTCAGCTTCCCATGCGTGCAGCCTATAGGAATAAGCCTCACACTCCATTACTCTTCAGGGCAGAATCCTCTACAACCTGAAATGTTGTCCCTGGGAATGAGTCCTTTTTACTAGATTCTTCCAAGTGATTTGGACAAGCACACTTACATACACACTTGAATCTTTAAGCATTCAGGCACAGGGCAGCATTCGTTTTGTCTATACTTTAAGAATTACAAACTTTCAGCCAAACTTATTAACTTGTGCAGACTCATCAACTTACCTAAAATGTTCTAAGACTTTACCCTTAATATAGCACATTATATACTATATATATATATATATATCACATATGTATATGATAAATGCCTTCAAAAGTCCTATTCTTTTCATTTTCATGTCTGACTCCCCCACTATGCAGTCAACTCCTCAAAGGTAGAGATGATGCTTTTTTCATTTTGTGTCCCAGCATCTTTTCAGTGCCCAGCTTGGAGCAAACAAACTACTTGGTGAATGAATGGAATTATATGAAATTTGTATATTAAAAATAAGCAAGCCCCAGCATAACGCCTACTAATTAACACAAGATAATAATGGTTGTTCTCAACACAAGGAAGCCCAAGTCTGTGGGTTATCACTGAATGCTGATCAAAATGCTTACTACACAGCCTTCAAGCTGTAACAACACAGCCATTTTACTAGAGGCATTTAAAAAAAAACAAAAAAACAAAAACAAAGGTTCAGAGACAGTTGTCTGAAAGACAGCCTTCAGAAAGCCTTCAGAGGACAACTGTTACTAGAAAAAAGCCAATTTGATCGCAAGCTTACTTGGCCTTTACTATTTCAACAGTGGATAGTGGCTTATTCATCCAGTTCTTATTTTATCTTTAATTTTTTTTGAAGGATATATATAGTCACTGTTGTTTCTGGGTAGATACCAACAAAATTAATACAGGCTAAAAAGATATTGAACTTACCCTCACAGGGCTTTCAATTTACTTTGAACCATTACTTTTCTATTTATCATATTCGTACCATATGTTTATAATTGGGAATCATAACAGTATGTTAGGAACAGTTGCAGGGTCAACAAAGTTGATTTTCAGCTTCAATGCCTTCTAGAAATGTATGTCCTCAGGCAAGTCCCTTAACTACTCTGAGTTTCTCATACGAAGCAGGGGTGACACCCACCTTCCATGGCTCCCGGGTTACCTTTCATGCTTACTGCAGCGATTAAAGAAATGTACAAGAGGCGCCCTACCTTGTTTTTATTGCTATACCTGCACCAAACCCACCTTTAACTTGAGGGCTGCCTTAAAATTCTCCTAAGAAACAAATTCACACACATACGGGAAAGAAACGCATTCACTAATACAGATTCAAAGGCTCCCTATGATATGAACAGAGTAAATCCACAGGCAAGCAAGAGGTTAGATTTCTCCACCCATCCTCCAGTCACGGCCAAAGGTTCGAGAGTTAAAGGCAGAGTGGCCTGAATGCCCAGACATCTGCATGTACACTTTTCTTTTGCAGCTTCTCCCTTAGCCAAGCTCAGAGATTCTCCAACTTTAACGTGTGTAAGAACTGCTTCCCAGGGTAGACTACCCAGCACTGTGTGTGCTGTACCTTCACAGCGACTTCAAGACTTTAGGGATGATTTTAGCTCTATGCAATTTTTCTTGTATTTTTAACTTCAGAATCAAACCTCTTAGATGCCCTTAAAGTTAATAAATAAGATTAAGAAGAAGAAGTAAAACATCTGAGCAATGAGCTAATAGCAAATTACAACCCCCCAAAAAGAAAAACAAACAAACAAACACATTTCTTTGTACCTTGCCTGACCCAGCTCTGGCTTCAAGCAGATAAAATGGGCCATTCCAAGTACCAGCCTTCAGAGGGTCTTTACTTACAAGGGCTCTGTTCACACTAATCAAATACTCCATTCTCAAACTGTATGTCCCACAGGTCTAGAACAGAGACAATACTGCAATGATCACTTGTTAGAAGTCATCTGAATTTAACAAGTGGCAGGGCTGTGACCTGCACAAAGCCACTGACAAGGAACAGCTCCGTCTGGACAAAGGGAAGAAGACTCCGTGCTTCCACCTGGAGGTCTCCCTACAGAGAAGGTCTGAAGCTGACTAGACAGCCACATGCTGCTCCCTTCGTTTGCTCCGGGGTCCGTAGAACCCCATCCTGAGCCAGAAAGGGGAGAAATGAATGAAACCCTGGGCTACTCCTCCTGCTGGAGGGCCCATCCCTGATCTTCACACGCTGGCTGCCTGCTCCCCATTCCTCAGATCTTACAGACAAGGCACCACCTCACATGATCCTATTTTATTCTCCTCATCGCACCTTGCAGCATTGGGACTGCAACACTTATATATCTGTATACCCATGTGCCCCTTTCATGCCTGGCTCCCCGACCCCCGCGCCCCTACTGTCCTCTCCCACCACTCCATTATAAACTCCTTGAAGGCAGATGACCAGACAGCCTCATGCACCCCTGCATGGCACAGAGTAAGTGTTCCCTAAATGTTCTTGGGCTCCGATTAAAGTATGATCGCTTCTTAAGCGTGACAAGTGAGCAAAACTGCATAATGTAGAATAAAAAGTGTAGTCTAACAGTGGGTGTGGCCAAGCTGGTATCTCTCTAACTTCTGTTCCCAGGAAACTTCCTGAATATTCAAATAGAAAGGGCACTTTCCCTCTGAACCCTTACAGCTTAGTCTATCTACTGCTGTACCGATGCTGGACTCCTAGAAGAATTACGTCAATACTGTGGATTGATGAATTTAGTCCAGAGGGTATACGAAAAATGAAGAACAAAGCACATATATTTAATGACATCTTACAGCTAAAGCAGAAAATATACATCATGTCATTCTCAGCCCCACTGTCTCATCAGTGGAAGGAGAAGAGTATCTCCTGCCAAGGTTGCTGAGCGCGTCAGAGAGAATGGGTACGGGGTGCAGGACAGAGCATGAGTGAGCACAGGCGTGGCTTTATCTTCCAGCAAGTTAATGCCCTCCCCACCCTGGAGTTCTGGTACCAAAGACGACTGGATCACAAACCTCACCAGCTTCTCGCAGAACTTCAAGCCACACACCCTCGTGCCCCATTTGCTTCAATTATTAAGAACGCTGAGCCTCACAAAAGAGCATCTGAAAGCATTCTGCAAACAGCAAAGCACCAAGATGCCCAAATTAGGAATAGTGTTCACTTAAACTTGCCTGACTCCAAATAAAACATAAGGGACATCTTACTTGAAGAAAGCCCTGCTCTAGTCGGCTACTAACTCGATGACAGTCCATCATGACACACTGATCTGGCTGAGTAACAGGGAAAAACCACCGATTTTCTTGGCCACCTCACTGCCCTCTTCTAATTCACCAGTTTTCCCAAAGGAGCCAAGTGAAGCACAATGCCAACGTACTCTCTCTGAACGCTTAGTATTCTTGGGCACCTACTACAAACAAGTGATACGGGAAAAACCAGGATGAGTAAGAATCTGTTACAAAGTGTCGTTTCAACACAACTGGCAAGTCATGTGCAATGAACAGGCAGCCCAGTGTGGTCAGCTACTCAGTTCCTGTCCCGTTTCTGCCCGCATCCTATGGTCTCCTATTCTTCTCTAATCAAGTCAGTAACTGTCTGCTGAGACTCTTCCCTGGGCCAAGCGTTGTGCTGGAGAAGGAAAAGCACCAGGGCCTGTAAGACGTGATCCTGGTCTTCCAGGAGTGCACAATCTGAATGGCCAATAAAGCAGACATAAACGATGGCTAAGAGTGTAATGAGTGGCTACAAAGCTGCACATAAAAGCGTCCCTTTATTTTACAGTCACACCTCATACAAGGTGGTATTTAACCAAGGGCTGATGAGTAAGAGAAATAATTCATACTATCCTACAATAAAAAGATCAAAAAGAGGAGAGTTGGNGAGTTGTTTTTCCCCCCCCCCCCCCCCCCGCTGATGCTGGCCTGCAAGGACACAGGGAAGAGGCGGAATTTCAGGACAGCCATGAAGGCTGGATAGACTCTCAGTAAATGAGGAGCCAAGGGAGTCCCTGCCATGCAGAGAGTCACTGCGAGCCAAGGTATAACGGAGGGAAAGTTCTGTGGACATGGATCAAGCACGGAAAACAGAAGAGGAGAGGGGTCTGGCCAGACTATGGACAGCTTCAATGAGAAGGCTGGGAGAGAGACAGAAGTTAGGAGAATATGAAGGGGAAACCCTAACCACAAACATAGTCAAAAAGCCTCTCACGTTGGACTGATGTCCAGAATAACATGATAGAGCTTTGATGGGAAAACTGAGCCACAGGATGAAATCCACAATTTTATACCTTTTAATACTTCAAAAGAATCAAGAAAGATGGCAAAAGCTAAAGGCCAGAACTTACGCTTGTGAGTGAATAAACATAATTTGTATCTGCAAGGGCAGAATTCCAAGTAGTGAAGCCCAAACTGCAAACACTCCCCATTCATGCTTTACTCTAGGAATACAAATCAAAATGTCGTCTTCTCAGTATAATGGAAAACAGAGTCGCTACACACACACACACACGAAATCCCATTAGGGTTATCAATGAGGAAGTACCTAAAAGCAACAGGATGATGCCACAATGTCAATATTTCCTAATGGTCAGGCCTACTTGGACTGAGGAAATCTCTCCGGGGAAGTAGTGGAAACCTCTCGGTGATAGTCACTTAAAGTAAGACCACAAGGCACAATCCTGTGGTCTACTTTCTTCCACGTAAGTCTGACCACTTGGAAAGTAAGTTCAGGTGAGTGACTGTGGCCAGGGTGGCAGGGAGCCAAGCTGAACCATGTATGAAGGTAAAAACAGGGAAACAGACTCTGATTCCGGATCCAGGGATTACACCAGTGTGTTCAGGGTGTGAAAATCCATCAAGCTGTGCACTTAATGCCATGGACCCATTTCTGTTTGTGTATTATTCCTCAACAGAAAGATTTTCCAAAGGATGGTTAGGAGATATCTTCCTCAAGAACAACCCAAAGAAGCTGTTAGTTTCTCCATTATCCACAGAAAACTTAGAGGAAACCACTGACATTTCTGATCATTACTGGTGAAATAACAAAAATATTGCTGTCTAATGTTAATAAAGCACTCCATTAAACGAGGATTGGGACCTGGTAAATTCACAGATGATCTGGAGATTTCTAAACCAAACAAATGCTTTCCAAAAAGCCAACAATTAGGAGACTCAAAGCTCCTCATGTGAAGGGCCTTTGGAGAGGTTGTACCCTGGCAAGCTGAATGGTTCCACAAACCCAGAAGGCCACAGGGCTCGAAACGGTCCCTCCTGGTTCACATCTGGATGGCCCGATAAGTCAGCAAGGGAATAATGATTTTGTGATAAGGCCTGGGGACTCCCAATTCCAAGTGTGTAACATCCTGGTCTCAAAGCATTTGGACTGAATTGGCCTCCTAGGTTCACCAGGCAGAAGTCGTTGGGGATGACGAATCCCAATTACTCAAGACAGCCCACAGTCACTGAGAGAGGGTTTCCTCGGAAGAACCACAAAGGCTGACCATATTGGGGACTGAAGGGACCAGAAGTGAAACCGACCCACCAAAATATTCACCCGATGCATACGGAGGCTCCCCAGCTTTCTCAAAGATGACATGGGGCAGCACGGAGCCCACTGAGCAATGCTGCCATGGAACCAAACTAATTGTGTTCTATCAACTTCTATTAGTTTTCCTACTGCTTCCCTCTACACACACGCACGCATGCGCTCACACACGCTCAAATTACCCTAAAGGTAGATGAGCTTATTTTCAATCTTTCTCCCACCATGAAGCAGTCATCTTCTTTACTTTCCCCACCAAAATAAAAATAAAACTCCATTAATATTCTTTACTATTCCAATCTAAATCCAAATCTTCTCTTGCCCTGTTCCCAATTACTACTAAGTTTTATCTGGTCATAAACTCAACTACCTACATTTCCTTAGAAGATTTATTTATATTTCTAGATGAAAATGAGACAATAATTGCTCCTATCCTCTCAATTCAAAAAACCACATACGCTGTCGTCAAATCCCAAACCACAAAAGCTAAAGGTTATGAATAAGAGGAATGTCTATTTGCTTATAACTACTAAAGGAATAACTAGACTCTAGCATTGAGAACAATCAGCTCATTCTTGACCTACCATCCTATTTATCTTTCTATTCTCAAAGCTAATTGCTTATATAAGCATGCCAATTTACCCTGATTATAGGATTCTTAATAAATGAATGTTGTTTACATTTCACAAGTGTATTTGAATTTCACTCCGGGAAGCCAAGCTCATCAAGTCTTTGTAAGTGGTAAAACCAGAGATCAAAGCAAAAGGCCTGCATTGAACCAACAAACAATTAGGCTTGAGAATAGAGGCCTAAGCAAAAATACAATTGATTTATTGATTTTTCTACCCCAGAAGTAACACCTCAGGGTCACTGTTCACTCTTGAGCTGTATGTAGAACTTTCTCTGAAGATTTTCATTATGATTATTTGATGATCATTTCTTAGTTAAGAAGTCTAACATTCAACAGGCTTTGATCCATTTCTTCCACATTTCTCATCTTGGTGCTTTTGGTTGCATCAAACATCGTTAAGAGTTTGGTTTTTTAATCCCTTCTCCACTTTGACTCATTTCTCCACAATTTTTGGTACCTTCTAAACAATTCCTTTCCTACTATACCCCTATTTACCAACCCAGGCATCTGTATTTCTTGAGGCTATCAGGTGAAACCGATAGCAGCCAAGTTTGATGACTACTGTTTCAGCTTGTCAATCCCTTTACTATCCTGACTTAAATGAAGTGTTCAGCCAAACTTCCATTGGGGGGGGGAGAAAAAAAGAAAAACAAGGAAAAGAAGTCAGGTTCATGAGCAAATCCTCAATTCAAGGTAGGACCTTCAGGTCCTAGTCACACCTTAGGGCTCTATGCCAAAAATGTAAACAATCTGACACCTTTCCCAAAGCCGAGTTTTTAGTATAAGCCAGGCACAGGTACCCTCTACCACACACATCAGTCAAGAGAGATTACCTCTGGCGATAGATAGCAGGGTTTAAAGGCCTCAAAATGTCAGCTTCTGTAGCAATGGATAGAGGGCTTACAAACAGCAACTCTTCACCAAAGAACAAAGTGGACTAAGGTTATGTGTGATTTCAAAGTCACTAAAGTTAGTTACAAGCCACACCAAACATGTGATCAGAGGAACACCTCTGATGTGTCCTAGAAACTACAAGGTTTGTGATGAGGTGACTGTAAGTTCTGCTATCGGTCAGGGGATTTTTGTTTTGTGGTTTTTGTCAGTTTGGTTTTTTTAAGACCGCGAGCAGAAAGTACACTTCTGTTAACAACAAATACCATTACACCTCCAGTAGGGATTCCCAGGCACTCTGGCCCACATCTCTGACTTCAGCTGAATCACAGCTCTCGGGCCTACCAGCTCTTCCCTAGACATTGCTTCCAAATTATATCCAATGGAAACTGCATACTCCTTAGTGTTACGCTGAAAGAGAGGCTTCTGGAAAGGGGGACAGAGCGACTGGGAAGAAGATGATCACCCGCAGCAAGAGTAAACACTATCGTAAAGGAAAGATGACAGATGACTGATCGCTGCCTGCAGTATTCAAGCAGATGAGAGCTAACAAGATGCATGAAGCCCTTCTACAGAAACCATGACCCCAAAGCCTGGGGACAGAGTCCTTGGGATGGGGGAAGGGAAGAAACATCCCCATTTTAGAGAAGAGCCAGCTTGTAACTCACCGTCCCTCCTAAGCAATTCAGTCTGCTTTGTCTAAAGATTCACTGCTTTGTTCCTAAGAGGCTACCAGCACCCTCTTGCAAAGTAGAGATGATCACCTAGAATTAGCATGTCTTCTGTCAGCCACTTTCATGACGCCATTACTTGCTCAAACATAAGGAAGCCCACTGCACCTTGCCCTTTTGCCCCAGCCCTAAGTGGGGGGCGGGGGTGGGGGGGAAGCACACTTCTTTAAGACCAAGCCCTTCAAAAGCAACAGTTTTCATTAAGTCAAATAAATCTCCAGAAAAATATGAGCCTATACTTATTTTCTTCTTGAGCCCAGGAGGAAACTGTAAGGGGACTCTTTTCCCATTCTCAGGTGCTAGGATTCTAGGATGGAACCTGCAGGTGGCAGGCTCACCTCAAGGAGGGCACCATTCAGGCCAATAATGCACTAGCCACGTCTTGGGTTTGCAAATCACTTCCAATCGCCAGCATTCTTCCTACAGCTTCTGTGTAAGCAACTCTAACGGAGAGCTCACTCTTCACGTCTTTGACAACTCTAAATGTTAAAATACTTTTCCTTAAGCTTATGTGGCTTTCTGTCACTGATCCTGGAAATTCTACTCTCTAGACCACACAGAACACAGCTACACACTTTTCTGCACAAAGCTCTTCAAAATGCAAAGTCAGCAAATGGATTACAGTATGGTATGTTCTGGAAATTTTACACTTTCAAGTGCTAGGATCTTAAAAGCAATCTCTCTACTATCTTAGCAGTTGTGTCAAATTGTATTTCAATTTACAAAGAAAATCAAGGACCAGAGGAAAGAGTTTAACTTGTTCAACCTGGTGCAGCAGGTATGATTCTAGAAACTAGGTCTCCTGCCTCCCAGGCCAATGCTATTTGCTAAATGAGAGGCCACAAGCAAAAGTAATTCTTATCACCTAAGGATGTAAGAGCATGCATACCTTTTCTTCCCAAATGTCATCCGTTTGTGTTGCTGCCAGTCTCTCACAGTAGCCAAACACTTACATTCAAATAATAGCCTTTGATCAACTTCTATACTGGATATCCAAATATACTGGCATTATGGGGGGTGGAATGCACCCCAATAATAAGCATATATTCCCAAGTTTGGTGAAATAAAGCAGCTCAGAGGTTTAGTACCTAGGATGAGATTGCAATGGCTCAAAGTTACAACACTTCACCGCCCCCCCTTCTCTATCTCCTTCCCCTAACAGGAGAAAGGATGTGAGAAAGATCAGCAAGCATCTGACGATGACCTAACTACACTCTCACCCATCCATCTGCTCAGCAGACTTCATGGCAAGAGTTCTCCTTGGAAGTAGTTAAAAGAGAACAACACCTTGCAGAGGGAAATAAATACTAAAACTTGACTTTCCTTGTTCTTTCACAAGTAATTACATTTGGAGTATATGCATTGCACTGACAGATTGTTTCTTTCTTTCCTCTGATTTGGAAATCCTAAACTCCCAACCACGGTAGTTCAAGTCTACCTTGATAGAAAAAACTGAAGAGCACACTTGGACCAAAGCACTATTTAACTCCATGCCTGAAAAATGGAACAGCATCGTGAAAATGCCAAAATGTTTGACCTTGAATGTGAAACATCAAGCGCACCTCACAGCAGTCACTTCTAAGACATTTTTGCCAATTTCATATAGTTTGAAACTGGTATTTATCAGATTTAGAGATTTTTTTTTTTTAATGGTTTTTCTGCAAGCTCCAAGCATGTTTTTTTTCTTTCCTTTTCCAAAGGCCTCAGAAGTAGAACATAGGGTGATGGGGCGGGGGTGGGGTGTCACAGATCCAAACCTGGGTTAAAAATCCTACATGGGTTATTCAATAACTGTATGACTTCAGGCAACTTAGGTAATTTTATTTCCTAGAATATGAGGATTAAATGAACATGTAAGCATAGGGTGTACTCATAGTAGGTACTCAAAATGTTTCCACTTCTTCCTAAAGCACAATGACTACATTCAATCTCAGGGCAAGGGAGGGGGGGGAGAAACTGACCCAAATTAATCACACACCAAAGTAGTTCCCAGTATCAAACATACAGTAATACTGCCCTAAACCATCACTTTCCAGTAGATCTTGAATCTGTCTGCAGATAGCTGATATGTGATATCACACAGAGATATACCAGCTAAGATAGAGGGCTTAAAAGTATCCTTTCCTCTGACATTCAAAGAAAGAGTCCGTAGGACAGCTCCTTGACAAAGGCATTGGGGGACTTACATTCTAGTTGTAGACAATGATTTCAAGCCAAAAATTAGTGAATGGTATGGAAGGTCTAATGTAGAAGGAGGTATTCTTGGACAGAGACCATCAATGGTTCACCCCACCCCAAAATAAACTTCATAGCATCATCTTTGAAAATAAAGGACACAGGAGTGTGTGTGCACACATATGTGCATCCCCAACGTTTAGGCGATTTTTACTACAAGAGAGACCCATGGATATTTAATTATAAATGTGTTGGACCCCCAAAAAAATATGTACACGCCAATGATACCTGTAAAACATGTGACACTTATACACCCTAAAGGACTAAAACTAGACGAGTGAATTTATAATTTATGAAATACTCCCATCAAACAGCATAACAAAAACATCACACACATGTGCGGAAAGGACTATCACCTTACAGCTCAACCTGAAAGGTAGGTACAAGGGTGCAAATAGTTAAACATATACAAGGAGTCAGTAGTGTTTTCCCATAAATGTGTTTTATAACTATTATAACAATACTGAAGACAAGCTTAAAAAGGGGGAGACTCTCCTTAGGAAGATTAAGCTCCTAAGACTTGGAACCAATTTGTACTAATCTTTAATTGCAGAAGTTCAGTAATTCAAATCTATTTTAAAAGTTTTTCCTACAAAAAAAAAAAATCACTTTTTGAAGTTTACCCCTCCACTGATCTTAATTCTCCAACCTTTTACTCTCTCCTTTCCATTCATAACAATTTTTTAAATTTACACCATTTAACTGTTATATTGATGAAGGGGTAGGGGGACAGTCATTGAGTAGGTCTGGTCTCAGTTTTTCAGAAATAGATGGACTTGTCATTTTAATTTTTATTTACTCTTCCCCAATGCTTTAAATATTCTAGAGCTTGAGGATGGAATTGTTTTCCATGCCTGAAATGTCTCATTAATTATTGATATAAGCCTTACTTACAATGAGGTGCCTGTACACTTTTCTGTACAATATTACTATCTGGTTTTCCTCCCAAAACATATGTCTTTATCATATACGAAAATAAAGGTAGCATCAATAACACCAAGATGATTCCCTTTGCCCAGGGTAAAGAATTTCTCTACATATATACTAAAAACTTGCCACCTAAAATTTGTCCTTCTAGCTTGATCTCTAGATTTAAATGGTTTGACAGTTGATTTCTTAAGCAATCCATGAAGAAAAAGCAAAGTTGAGAGCATCACATGTACAACTCCAGGGGGAAAAAAAAAAAAAACTGACCTTAAGAGAAATCACCTTTACTCTGGATTCCTATCAGCCCAGAAAGAGGACTCCTTTTAACTCCTCTTGTGGGTTTCCAGAGAGCAGCTGGAGCTGACTAGGGAGAGTTACAGTAAACACCACATCAATGTCCAAGTGCATCACTAACAAAAGGGACCCCTAGCTGAGACTTTCCCAAAAGCTTTGTCTCTATTCAAAAAAGGTCAGCCTGATATTTTTTGTTCTTGTTTTCTATTTTGAGAGTCTGAGATTATAAACAATTAAGAAAAGAACCACATCCAGTAATTGTGTGTGACACACAGCAGAGCAGAAGTAACCACAACAACCAATCACCGCCCCAAGGAGCTTGTGATGTAGAATCATAAAAGTCTACATATTAAATTTGTGACTGCTAGATTTAATAGTAACACAAATCCACCATGTTAATGATGAAACATTTTTCTAAAGATTAACTCAGATCATGTGTTATTAATCAGCAGAGTAAAAGCTCATGCAAAAAACGCTTTCCCAATCTAGCAGGGCTTAATTGCATTATTGTTATCTGGTTTTCCTGTGTCACTGGCCCTTCCATTCCAAGTACACACACAAACACAACACCACAGGATCCAGACAGAAAGACAGAAAACCCAGAGCTAGCAGGTAAGAACCATGTGTCTGGAAGGAAGAGGATTTTGAATAAAAACGTTTGTCTCTGGATAGACAGGTCAAGTATGCACCCAGGCTGCCTTGAGAAGTAATTAAGCCTATGCGGTTCATTTCAGTGTGTCCCATCTTGCAAAAGAGTGGGAGCAGCTGTGAGAGATCACAGACGATGCAAAGAGAGACAGGCAGCCTCCTCCATCTCCCCACTGCCACACCAGACTTTGGGGGGGGGGGAGGACGTGGGGAAAAAAAAAAAAAAAAAGCTTGTGGCCTCTGTTCTCCCGAAGAGCACATACAGAACACTATGGCCCCTCTCAAACCAGCCCTTTTTAAAGGCCTGAAGAAAGGCAATTTAAATGTCCCAGTCTTCAGACCCAGGTCTGTTTCCAAACTTGGGAGGTTACACACCAAAAACCCGCAGCTGACACAAATTTGGCTGCCCTGAGCACAAGTTTCTCTTGCTGCCTAGCCTCGCAGAGTTTAGAAGTAACTAGCGAAGAAAAGGTAGATGGACAAGTGTAAGGAACACGCACGCATCGGATCTTGCCAGTTTCCTTCCCAACATCCCTTTAAGGAGGCTGGATCACTAAAAATCGGAAGTCTGGGGACCAGCTGCAGTACAGACAGACTCTGGTTGGGTCGAGGGGGAGTCCGCCACACCCTCTTGAGCTCACAGCACTGTCAAGCTCTAGCTGGGAGGGGCTCAGAAACAGTCCCAGCAGGGAAAGGGAGAAAGAAGGGAGTCTTCAGCGTCTTGGATTTGAGAATAAAAACTAAACGCAGATTTCGGGAGGGAGCCGGGGACTTGGCTGTGTGCGCTGGAGGAGGGAAGGGGTCGCCCCTAACGTCAGAACAGCTCAAAACACGTCCCCGCAAAACTGCACATTCTTGTGGTTTAAGATTTAAGACCGAAAGGAACGAGCTGAGGCAAAGCTTCTCTCCCGCCTGGGTTTCAGATGCCCCCCTCCAGCTTAGGGACCAGGGCGCCGCACTGCCCCGGGTTTCCTTATCTTTCTCTTTCGAGCGAGCTCCCCTCAGCCAAGCCGCTATGTCCGCCTCTAAGTTCGCCTTTGCTCGCCGCCCGCTGCCGGCCACATGCACCCGTCTGCCCGGGACCCCGCGCGCCGGATGGTCCGCAGGGACTCGGGGATTTGCGGGTTTTCTGATTTGGGGGTGTTGGGAAAAAACCCCAACAAAAAGCCTTAGCAGCTCGTCGCCCCCTTCTCCCGGGCCCGCGCCACCTTCCCTTCACGCCCACGCCGCACCTCCCGGGCACACGCGCTGCGAGGTGCTTCTCCCGCCAGACAATGGGCTCTGGGCTGGCCAGGCAGCCCGCCCCGGGCCCCCGGCCCCAGTCCGGGACCCCGAGAGGGCTGAGCGCGGGAGCTGGAGGGAAACAGAGACGAGTGAGGCTGGGGAGGCCACAAAGGGGAAGGTGGGCGCCTCCCCCTTGGGACAGGAGGCTCGCTCCAGGCACGGGGAGAAGAGGAGGGGGCGGGGGTCAGCTGCGCCTCCCCGCCCGGAGCCCCGGGGCCCCGCCGCACACTCACCAGCACGATGGCAAATCGCTCCTCCAGTTCACCTGGCTCGGGCATCGGCAGCTTCAAAGGCACGTTGTGCGCCCTGAAATCTGTCTGCTGCGAATCCATGCTCCCCGCGTTGCCCATGTTGGCTGCACGCCGGGGTCGAGGGCTGCTCCGGGCCCCTCGCGTTAGCGTCGGAAATCAGAACAGCTCCCGGCGGCCGGCTCCCGCCCGCTGGCGCGACCTGCCCGGCTCCCCGCCCTCCGCTGCGCCCCGGCGAGTGTGCAGCGCGCACCGCTCCCTAGCAGCGCTCCTCGCCGAGCCGCCCCCCGGCCTCCCTCATGCTCTCCGCCGCCCCAGCGCCGTTCCGGCCTCTTTTCCTTGGGAGGGGTCGTCAGGGCGCCGGGCGCCTATCTGCATGTTGCTCCACTGGCACGCCGTCCCCTGCCAGCGACCGCGGCTAGCGGGCGCGTGGTTCCTCGAACTCGGTTTTGCGCCGGGCCGCGGCCGCCGCTGACACTTATAGCCCCACAGCCCGCGAACACGACGCGCGTTCCGCGAGCACCTCGAGCACACAAATGCAGCTCCGCGCTCCCGACACAATGCCCCCCTCGCCCGGCCCCCGCCCCCGGCCCGGCTCCGCCCACTCGCCCCGTGGACTGCCGGGACGCGTAGTTTCTGTCCAGAGTCCACAAGGCGAAACCACGCCCGCTCTGGAGCACCCAGCTGGGTTAAGACAGCTTGCTTCGGAGGCGATCTGTACGCTACTGGCTACGGTTTGTGACCCTTTAGAACTCCCTCACTCCAACAGCAGAAAGCACTACTTCGTCTACGTCGGTTCTGACACTTAATTAGGCACACTTGGCAAATGAATGATCCAATCATTCGGCTACTGAATGCAAGCATTCTGATTTAAAATTCAGAAGCTGGTTACCCTTTAAAAGGCTCTAGTTTAACGGGTGACCAGAAAGCTATTGGCAACGTCCTATTTCATGAACTGGGAAATAGGTCCATGGGTGCTTCATTGTTTTTCCTTCTGTATATATGAACGTATTCTTTTGTGTGATTGAAATGTTTTATAAACAACTATATATTTTTATGGATTTTTTCTAAATATCCGCTATGGATACATGCATACATGGTCAGACCCCAGGAGTTGTATGAAGATTCAATTCAAAACAAAAACCTGTCAATAGCTATTATGTGTTACTGGGTTCCTTAGTGGGAGAAAAAGAGGATTTCTCCTGCTCTGGAATACTTCACAAGCTAGTGAAGGAGAAAATTTAAACAAATAAGCATATTTCACGTGAGTTAGAAAGAAGAACAGGGTGTTTGGGAAGACTTTGGAGATGATCTTTGGCTGTATCTATCTTATTCCTCCATAACAGTCCCAGGTGTTTTACAAAGAAGATTGGGCCCGACCTTATCTCTGGGATGCTTTCCAGACTATTACTACCCATTTTAAAACAGTGGAAATAAAAACAATCTTATAAACGACCTTAGCCTGGTGCTGTTGTAGATTTCAAGGGCATCCACCTGGTTGACCTGTGACTGAACTTATAAGTCATCCTTTCTCAGCTTAGACCATTTCTTTTTTTTTTTTTTTTAATAATTTTATTTACTTATTTGACAGAGAGTGAGACAGCGAGAGAGGGAACACAAGTGGGGGAGTGGGAGAGGTAGAAGCAGGCTTCTCGCTGAGCAAGAAGCCCCATGGGGGGCTCAATCCCAGGACCCTGGGATCATGACCTGAGCTGAAGGCAGACGCTTAACTACTGAGCCACCCAGGCACCCCTAGAGCATTTCTTTAATCCTGGTTTGTGTATAAGATTCACTTGGGGAGCTTGTTGTTAAAACTCCACACACCTCGGGCCTATTATCAGAATTTCCCTGAGCCAAGAGCTGGAGCATGGGCAGGTGTATTTTTAACAAGCTCCCCAGGTTATTCTGATATGCAATCAGGGTTGTTACCCTCTTGTTAAAAAGCAACTGCTTCTGGAGAAAGTAACACAACAAGACAAAACGTCAAGGGCCACATTTCATTCAGCTTTATAAGCCCCAAGATGCCTTGAGCATAGTAGATGTTCGATGACTACTTGTTGAATTAACAAGTGAGTTTTACCAAAAGCCTATGGAGCAAATAAACACACAGATACATCGTGTGGGTATCATCTATTAAATAAACCACTTCTCGTCTTTTTTTTTTAAAGGGAGAGAATATAAATAAATTCAAATTAAACGTCTGAATAAATGCAACTTGTAAACTACAAAACTACACTGTATCAAAGTTAACAGTGTGCTACAAATCAAAGAAAGAAAAACAGAGATATAGATACATACACACACACACACCCCAACTAGAAAAATCAGTGAGAAAGAAAAGCAGTTAGTTCAACCAAGTGAGACATTTCTGACCCACAAATATATTTGTTTTCTTTCCAATCTCTAGACATATACTTTGGGTCTAATTGACACAAAATCAGCCCACCCAGGGGTTGCCAATCTGGATGGAAAATCTAGAATTCTTTTCTGCAGTTGAGAAATCCTTTTTTATTACATTTATGGTTCCCTCTGGCCATATTTCTGCCAGTAACCAGGACCTTTTTCTCCCCTTAAGTCTTATCACATCTAGTCTCTCTCATAATCTCACACTTTGAGAAGAGCCAAGGACAAAGTGTGCAAATCCATGAACCAAAAGCCATTTCAAGGTTTGCAATCTTTAATATTTGGTTATTATTTATGAGTGTTATTTAGTATAAAAATAAAACACTCCATTATATTGTACGACTTCTGTAAGAATTTCTATCAAAAATCTCAGGAAAATATTTGTTTGGGGTAGGGCGTGGAGAGGGAGAAAGAAGACATTACTTTAATTGTAACACTCTTGTACCCTCCCCATAAAATCAAAATCAGGTGATCATTTTTAAATATGAATCTCATTTTCTGATTACTAATACATATGACTTATTATAGCAGATGCTGCAAAAAATCGGCAAAAAATAAACTGTCTCTTAAAACTCTCCATTCACCTTCTATGGAAACTGAAATGTTAGAACTTTATATTTCATGTACTAGGCATTTGCAAGTCATGCCAAGGATGGCTTGATCAGGAATTCCCCCATAACAGTGCAATTGCTTCCAAAGAAGCTCTTCCATCATTCAAAACAAATCCTCCTACCAGGTCAGCTGAGTTTCACTGGTATCTCCTCAAGTTTTAAATGTAAGAAAGGGCTCTATAGCTAAGTTCACTTAGCTTCTTTTTTTTTTTTTTTAAGATTTTATTTATTTGACAGAGAAAGAGTGAGCACAAGGAGGGGGACAACAGGCAGAGTGAGAAGGAGAAGCAGACATCCCGCTGAGCAGAGAGCCCAATGTGGGGCTCAAATCCCAGGACCTAGGATCATGACCTGAGTCAAAGGCAGACGCTTAACAACTGAGCCACCCAGGTGCCCCTGAGTTCACTTAGCTTCTTAAAAAGGCACTGGTGCAACCCTGAGAAGATTCTCCTTGTGTTATAATTATAAGAAATGAGATAAGCAACTTAGGATGAGCTTTGACATCCATAGCCCTGAATCAAAACCATGAAGTTGTAGTGGCTGAGATTTTAGAGGGATTGCTTTATGTCAATTTACATGCACAACAGTCCTGAAAGATTCATATATCTAACCATAGTATTTTTTAAATATTTATTGGGCATTTACTGTGAGCCAGATTCTGCTATTGACTATTCTGGTTGTTTATTTCATCTTGAGTCAGTTTTGGTACTTTGTGTCTTTCGAGGAATGAATATGCCCGTTTTATGTACTTGATTGAATTTACTGACATAAAGTTGTTCAAAACATTCCCTGATTATTCTTTTTAGTATGTGTAAAATGTATAGTGATGTCTCTTCTGTCATTTGTGATATTGGTTATTTGTGTCTTTTCTTTTTTCCTGATGAATCTGTCTAGAAGTTTGTCAATTTAATTGACTTTCTCAAGAACTAGCTTTTAGTTTCATCAATTTTCCTGTTATTTTCCTGACTTCTATTTCATTGACTTTTGCTCTTGTCTTTATTATTCTTTTCTTCCTCTTTGTTTGGAAACTGAAGACACTAATTTGAGCCCTTTGTTTGGTTTTCACTTGCTTCTGTTTTTCTAGTTTCTTAAGGTGGAAACTAAGTAAACTTTCAAAAATTTAAATTATAAATTATTATTTATAATAACATCAACAATATAAAATATAAAACATTAAATTTCTCCTTTTACCAGGGATAAATCTGGTAAAAGATGGGCAAGACCTGTACACTGAAAATACAGTATACTGTGTTCATTGGTCAGAAGATTCAATATTTTTAAGGAGCCAATTCTCCCCAAATGGACCTGTAGATTTCATGTACTATAAACAAAATCCCCACAGACTCTTTTTGTAAAAATACACAAGACAATTTTAAAATTCATGTGGAAATGCAAAGGACCTAGAATAGGCAAAACAACTTTGAAAAAAAACAAAATAGGAGGATTAACTATACCTGATTTCAAGACTTATTATAAAGAAAGCAATCTTTTCAACAAGTGGTTGAAATAGTAGTTGTGGAGGACCTGAATATCCACGTTTGAAAAATGAACTTCAGTATGTATCTCACACCATGTAAAAAACAACTCAAAATCTGTCAGAGACCCAAGTGCAAAACATAAAACAAAGAACTTCTAGAAGAAAATATAGGAGAAAATCTTTGCTACCTTACATTAAGCAGATTTTTTAGATAAAGCAGCAAGAAAAAATTTGATAAATTGGACTTCATCAAATGTTGTAACATCTGCTCTTTGAAAGACAATTAAAAGAATCAAAACCTTCTACAGACTAAGAGAAAATGTGAATAAATTGTATACTCGATAAAGGACTTGTGTCCAGAACACATAAAGAATTCTCACAACTCAAAAAAAGAAAACAATGGACAAAAGATTTGAATAAACAATTCACATATGGAAATATTTGCCATAGCTGATAAGCACATAAAAAGATGTTCAATATCATGCCTTATGAGGACAATGCAAATTAAAACCACGATGAGGTACCACTACACATCTAATAAAACGCCAAAAATTTGGGGCGTCTGGGTGGTGCGGTCAGTTGAGTGTCCAACTCTTGGTTTCAGCTCAGGTTGTGATCTCATGATCATGATCTCATGGTAGCAAAATCAAGCCCTGCATGGGCTCCATGCTCAGTGCTGAGTCTGCTTGATATTCTTCCCCTCTCCCTCCACCCCTCCTGCTTATGCTTTCTCTCTCTCTCTCTATCTCAAATAAATAAACAAATAAAAATTTAAACACTGACCATACCAAATGTCGGCAAAAATATGGGGTAACTAGAATTCTCATACATTGCTGATAGGTTTATAAAATGGTAAAACCACTTTGGACAACACTTTGGTGTGTTTTTTTTAATTTAAACATTACAACTACCATATGATCTAGCCATTTCACTCATAGATATTTACCCAAGAAATATGAAAACATATATCCATACAAAGACTTTTATGTAATGTTCATAGCAGATTCATTTGTAACAACCAAAACTGGAATCAATTCAGTGTCCATCAACACATGAAGGAATAAGCAAACTGATGTATCCACAGAGTAGAATACTAATTGCCTATAAAAAAGTACAAACTATTGATACAAGCAATATGGTTGAATCTCAATATAATTATGCTGAGTGAAATAAGCCAGACAAAAAAAAATGTACATACTGTATGATTTTATTTATATAAAGTTCTAGAGAATGCAAATTAGTCTATATAGACAGAAAGCAAACTAATGTTTGTTTGGGAGAAAGAGACAGGGAGAATTCCAAAGTTCCAGAGGACACTTTTGGAGGTGATGGATATGTTCATTAGCTTGATCATAGTGCTGGTTTCATGGGTATATACATATGTTAAGCCTATCAGATTATAAACTATAATGATGTATAGTTTATCGTTGGTTAGTTATAGCTCAATAAAGCTGTTACAAAAAATAAAAGTCAATTGTTTTCTCTCTCCTCATCTTTCAAGGCACTTAGAACACCTTAACTCAAATCTCTCCTCCTAACTTCCATGTTAATGTTTATTATTTTAACTCCTCTTTATTTATTCACATTAGCCTTTGGTAGTAGTAATGTTACCAGCTGGCTAGTCCTTAGGTTTACTAATATGCTTACAAATTCATTTGCTTTTTGCTTTCCCTTTTTTTCTTCCAGATTTATATTTCATTTTCCAAAAGAACATACTTTAGTGTTTCTTGCAATGAGAGTTTGTGAAGGGCAAAATTATCTGACAATGTCTTTTTTGCCCTCAGTCTTGAAATACAGTTTATTTGATTATAGAATGTCAGGCTGTAAGTTCTTTTCCTTCCTCGTTCTAAAGATATTAGTCCATTATCACCCAGCCCTCATTGTTGGTGATGAGAAATCTACTGTCACTGTAATTATCACTTACTGTATAAAAATAGATACTGTAGGGGCGCCTGGATGGTACATTCAGTTAAGTCATTTCAGCTCAGGCCATGATCTCAGGGTCCTGGGATTGAGTCCTGACTCAGGTTCTGCCCTCAGCAGGGAATCTGCTTGACATTCTCTCTCTCTCTCTGTCTCTCATCTCCCTCTGCCCCTCCCCCACCCCTGCTTGCACACCCACCCTCTCTCTCTCTCAAATAAATAAGTAAATCTTTAAAAAAAAAAAAAGATATTGTATCATTTTCTCCCTGGTTTCCTTATTCATCAAGATTTAAATTTCACTGATGAAATTGTGGTAGAAGTTCTAGGTGGAAAAATTCTAGTAGAAGTTCCAATTCTCTTTTGGTCTGCCTGTTACTGTTTATTATTTTTTTCAATCTCTTTCTTTAAATATTTTTATTTAGTACAGTTGACACACAATGTTGCATTAGTTTCAGGTATACAACTTAGTGATTCAACAAGTCTATACATTACGCTGTGCTCACCATAAGTGTAGCTACCATCTGTCACCACACAATGCTATTACAACATCGACTTTATTACCTGCTTGTTCCTTTTAATACTGCTCTATTCCCTCATTTCAAGAGATTTTTGGAAGAGAGAAAACATAGATATGTATTCTGTCCACCATTTTGATAGAAATCTAACCTCTCCTTTTGCAATGGTTTAATAGGCATTAGAAATTTTATTTTGACTATATCTTAAATAATTCCACCTTTACAATTTAAAAAGTTTTAATAGATTCTAACATCTCCAACATTGTTCCAGAGAATTATTAACTATTTGTAGGCTTTTGAATCCCAGCTCTTACCTTGTGTGTATCTCTGAGATTCTTCTTCCTTTAGGCCTCATGGTATACACCATGTCACATAAACATACCTTCAAATTTGGCAAAAATCCATCTGAGTCATTTTTCTTTTAATGATTTTATTTTAACGTAATCTCTATACCCAACATGGGGCTCGAACTCACAACCTCAAATCAGGAGTCACATGCTCTTCTGACTGAGCCAGCTAGGCATCCCCATCTGGGTCATTTTTGAATCATAATAACACAGAAACTTAATTTCATTTATATAAGTTTAATGTACATTTGTAAATATATATATGTATATGTATATATAACATATATACCAAACAGGTATATCTCTATAGAAATCAAAACACGTGAAAGAAAGAGAAAGAAAGGAAGAAAGAAAGGAGGGAAAGAAGAGAAAGAAAAGAAAAGAAAGAGAAAGAGAGAAAAAGCAAGCAAGCAAGAAAGAAAGAAAAGCGGGAAAGAAGAGGGAGAGAAAGAAAGAAAAGAGAAGGAAAGGAAAGGAAAGGAAAGGAAAGGAAAGGAAAGGAAAGGAAAGGAAAGGAAAGAAGGAAAGGAAAGGAAAGGAAAGGAGGGAAGGAAGAAGGAAGGGAGACAGGCATCACAAAATGTGGATAGCATTGTACGAAAAGTCAAGTTCAGACTATTTCTCGCCATCCTTCCCCCTCTGTCACCTACTCTTTCCCTTCTTCCTGCATTCCTGTCCTGGATTGCCTCCTCCAAAATCCTCCTTAACGACCTACTTTAAAAATGACTGGATGGGGAGGTCTTAGCCTGTTATACCAACAACAGTAGCAACAACAAAGGAATGTGCTGTTGACTTGAAGTGTCTGCTTTTATTTCAGGGAGTCCTCCAAACTTCCTAACTTGAAATTAACTGTCATCCAGGAGGCTAGGGTTCCGAAGCCAGGCTGCGTGGGAAGCCCACAGAGCCCCACCGACACCTGCCCCCTCTGCAGAGAAACAAGAACTCACAGCCACCATGACTATTCATCTGGCACCTTGCAACAGCTTCCAAGTCTAAGAAAACAAACCCTTTAAGAAAAGGTTTTTTAAAACAAGAAAGCCCAAAGGGGGCATTTTTGTTTCCGGCTGCAACCATTTCAACCAGAATAAACAGCACTGGGAGAGAAAGAGAATGAGTTGGAGTAAAAATCTAGTTCCACCAATATATATTACACATATTGAATATCTAGATTGATGATTTTATTTACTTTTCTCAGTTGTCCTTTGGGATAGTTTTAGGGGAGAACTGTACATTTCTTTCTGATCACAAGAAAAAAGGAGGCTTATCATCCTAGAAGAGGCAGTCAGACTCTCTGAAACCTGTCCTTTCCTCCCTTTCTGGCTCAGCCCACATATATAAAAAATTGCCCTTTATGACCTTCAGAGAAGAAATTTTCACAAACCCATGATTATTCTGCCTAGTGAATTTGAGTTCCCGTACTTCCAATTTAAATACTAAGGGCTAGTATCCTTTTAAGAACGAGTGCTAGGTGGATTTGATCCCTGCTTCTCTTGCTTACTGAGTGATCCTGGGAAAATTCATTAACCCCTTCAAGCCTCAATTACTGCATTTAAAAAATGAAATTAAATAGTTATGCCACCAGTTAATTGTTAAGATTAAGGGAAATAACTTATGTATACCAACTATCAAGACCGTGCTTAATGTATGGTGAGAGGCTCAATAAGATATTTTCCTCCTTATGTTCTTTTCTTTAAGATCATCATGCACTTATCTTGGGATTATTAATGAAACAATAAAAATTTCTGCAGTACCTGAATGGGTAAAGGGAAAATATGTAAATACATGGTACTTGTTTCAGGTAACAGGAAGATATAGTGATATGA
Source organism: Ailuropoda melanoleuca (assembly GCF_002007445.2). NCBI lineage: Eukaryota > Metazoa > Chordata > Mammalia > Carnivora > Ursidae > Ailuropoda > Ailuropoda melanoleuca. The sequence continues at coordinate 123,402,993 of NC_048219.1, read as the reverse complement.
AATAGCACATGCTTTAGTTTGCACCGGAGTGCTTTCTTTTCTTCCAATGATAAAGCTCTGTTCTGGTGATTCAGTATAATACTAAATGAAAAATGAAATGCTCTGTCAAAGGAATCCGAACAATATTTTCCAAACCTGTCTGATAATAGGATCCACTTGGGATGCTTATTGAACATACAGATTCCCACGTGCCTTCCCTAAAAATTATAATTCAGTAGGTCCGGGGTGGGCCTGGGAATCTGTATGTTTAACAAAAACCCCAGATGGTTCCTATTTTAGGCAAGTTTAGGAAACACTGATTAATTGCTTGGGACTCGGGAAATGACTCATCTGCAATTAAGCAATAATGCCTCTACTTAAGGAACAATGCCAAGTTATTTTAAAGCCATTGAATAATTATATACGCTGCTCGAAAAATTGAATTAGCTATTATTTCAATCAAAGGGATTGTTCCATTTAGAATACGTTTATGCGAATTTTTAAAGTTTTAAAAATGTCACTAGTTCTTCCTATTTGTATTTATTGTGCTTTTTAGGCTTTGGAGGAGGACAAAGCGTCATTGTATAAATTGTCCATGACTTGTCTAGGGGTAGATTTGTCAGGTGTCCAAATTTTGAGGAGGAATTTTGGGTATGCAGATTTCTTCTTGCCCTCAGACTCACATTTATATGCAAAAATAGGCTGAATAGATGCCAAAGATTACATTATACACAGAAGAAATAAAACTGTCCAGAGCTACTGAATGCTACTTACACCATTTTGCATTTTGATTTTATCAAATTAATTTTACTAACAGATGTTTATTGTATTATATCATTCTAATTGCAATCATTTTCCATACACAATTAAGATCAAAGGGAAGTTCAGTGGTGGAAGGAAGGGGAGAGGCCTGGGTGGCTAATTAGTAGAACTAAAAGATCTCCCTCAAAGGATCAAGCCCTTTGCCTGCTCTGTAATCACTAGTTACAAACACCTGCAGAGCTCACGCTCTCTCAAGAGAACTGGACTCTGCTAACCTTATCAACTGTCCTAGAAAAGTGCTTGCAATGGGGGCCAGACAGACCTGTCTCAGGTCCAATTCACATTGCCTGGTTGCTTTGTTTTGCCAGATTTAGGGAATGGAAGGTGTTTGTTAAAATTATTAAAGAAACCATTCAAAATACCGACCTGAAATCTATGAGAAAGAAGCAAGTCCCCAAAATAACATATATATTTTCCCTTAAATTTCTCTTGCACCAGCAATAATTAAAAATGGGAGTTCAAAACCTTAAAAATGTGGTGAGGTTGTGAGTAATGCATAGCCCGGATAGGCGCAGTGGACACTTATTTTTTTTTTTGTCTGTCCAACACCCCTTCTTCTTAGAAAATCACCCTCTTCTAGGAACTGCTCTTCCCTCCATTTCATGCTATAATTAACAAAGGAGCTGCCATAGTTCTGTAGGTCTCTTGGGCACTGTTGACCTCTTGAAGGGTGGGATTCTGACTCAGGTTTGGCAAAAATCCTTCTCCCTCCTTTCTGATTTTTGGATTTTGGATTAGAAGTATCAGGTTACATTTTCTCAGGTGGCTGAAGCTGTAGGCTATAAAGTGGAAATGTGGTTGATAACCGTGGTGTCTGATAGCAGAGAGAAAAGCGGCAGATGTAACATACAGAGGTAGGACACGGAGAGACAGATCTGACTGGAAATCCTACTTATACAAGAATAAGGCGGTTGGTAAATTGAACCCAGTTTTCAAAACTCTCTAAGAATCGGTTTCTTTATCTGTAAAGTAAATGAAATCCTAGTAGTATTTATTTCAAGTGGTTTTTGTGAGGAATAATTATGATAACTGATAGAAATCACTGAATACTAGACTCAACCCATGGAAAGAGCTCAATAAATGTCAGCCAATAAGCATCCCTGGACATGAGATTAAGAAACAGTAAACTACAGGAGCGGAACCCACAATCAAAGGACAAGATGTAACAAGATTTCTGGCACCATTGATTCGAAAAATACCCCAAAATGAAGTTGACACCTGACTACAATTTTAACACAACTGTCAGAAAAACCTCAAGCATGGTAAAAAGTGGAAACCCCAAAGCAGGATTAATAATGATAATAATGACAAAAAAATCATTTGTCCTGAGTGCTAACTCTAGGTCAGGCAGGAAACTGAGTGATTTATGTCCTTAATACTTACCATCACTAGATGGTAAGTAGTGGTATTTTTCCTATTTTGCAGATGAGGACACTGATGAATAATATTGAACTCTGCCTTCAACAAAGATCAGTCACTGAGATCCCATCATTCCCAGCACCTAGGGGTGATCAGCCAGTGTATTTAAGAGAAGTGGCTATTTCTCGCTTCTGTCTGTCACCCCTGTCCATCAGCCTGTCTTGTTTACTGGTTGGTTGCTAAGTTGGTGACATGGCCATTACCACACTGAGGGAGTTTGACCTCAAGCCAGAGAAGCGTATTTCACTTTCCCAGGCTGCTTTCCTTCTTGCTCTCCCAGAGTGAGTGTGCCCTGTGGTTCCAGTTCAATTCTTCACTTTCCTCTCTGAACCCCTCCTCTGCTTCTGGGGGGAAGCCTCACCCTGGAACTCCTTTCTTTCCCAATGAGAGGCCTGTACAGAACTTTTGGATAGGACTGAATTATCACCTCAATCAGAATCTACTTTAGTCTTTTTTTTTTTTAATCTGTAATTCTTGACTGACTTTGGTTCCTGCGGTCTTCTGTTTAGTCTCGATTATTGCTTTGCCCTGATTTGTAGGATTATTATATCTTCTAATTGGGACAGTTTATTTGTCTAGCTTTAGCTACTCATGACCACAGCTTCGCAGAAAATGTCAGGTGTACCTGCTTCCTAAACCAGCATGTTCTGATTTCCTGCTTGTGCCTTGAGGCCCTTCATTCTGATCTGTCATCTTGTATCGTTGACCTCCTGAAATATATATTTTTTTATTTTCCCAACTAGCTTATATGACCTAGTTGTAGAGTAATGTGCTTCACAGTGAGAATCATCTGGAGTGCTTTATTATTTTTATTTTTTAAAACATTCATTTGAGAGAGTGAGCGTGAGTGGGCGGAGGGGCAGAGGAATAGGGAGAAGCAAACTCCCCTCTGAGTAGGGAGCCTGAGGGGGGGCTCAATTCCAGGACCCCAGGATTATGACCTGAGCTGAAGGCAGACACTTAACCGACTAAGCCACCCAGGCGCCTCTGCCCCGCATGCATTTTAGCTACCCAGGTGATTTTTTTTAAAGATTTTATTTATTTATTTTACAGAGAGAGCAGAAGCATGGGGAACAGCACGCAGAGGGAGAGGGAGAAACAGCCCCCCATTGAGCAGGGAACTGGACCCTGGGATCATGACCCCAGCCGACAGCAGAGGCTCAAACAGCTGAGCCACCCCTACCCAGGTGATTCTTATGCGTACAGAGCTTGGGACCCATTGCATTATAAGAACAGATACTACAATCACAGACTTTTTTTTCCCTAATACTCCAGGTACTTCCAGTTCTGTGCTTAGCACCTGGAAGATTATCACTAATTGCTTCTTGGGTTAAAGAATGAATAAATCTAACTTTAGAAGGAAATCTAGTCATGGGAAATTTTTCCTACTCTAAGGAAATATTTGTAATTTTCACTAAATATGCCCATAATACCAACTTCAATTAGTATAATCCTCATTCCTTCATGGGTTAAACTGCCTAAATCTCCTTTGGATGTTGCTTCTTCCTAAAATAATGTAATTTAAATTTACTTTGGTTGTGATGAAATATCGTATGAGGCTGGGTCAAAACTCTCAAGGTGTTCTTGAATTCATCTTAGACCTCCTCCTGGGTAGAAGCTATGAGAGTTTTCTCCAATTATAACTGCAAGGAAATACCAAAATGATTTTATAAGCCAGGTAAATATTGTTACAGGGACTGCTAAATAGGTTTCAATGTTTTAACATATCATTAATTCAACAAATATTGACTGTACTTAAAAAATCAGATTGTTACCACAAGCAATACATACAAGGAAGGCAATGAATTTCTATTGCTCCCAGGGAGTATTAATTTTGACTTCTTTATTCAGTTGGGTTCGAAAGCTCTTTTTGCCCCTTAGCTGCAGGCCATTTAATGCTAGGTGACTCCAGGTAGACACTTTGCTTTGCTGACTTTAAGAGACCTCTAGTTCACAAAGCTTCTATCAGCATAACTCATTAACACTCAAGCTTCCCTCTTGTCTCTTTTCTAACAGATGTTGCCTTGATCTCTTTGCTAACCTTATTTTGACATTGAATATGTGAAGAACGAAATGGAGCAAAGATGATATAGCTGTGAACTCTAAATATGTTATTAATCTTCACAGTGACCTTGTGAGGCAGACACTTTTCTTCCCATATTATAGAAGAGATAGTTAAAGCTAATAGTGACGTGGAGAGCAAAGGCAAAAGAAATACAGAAAAAAAATTAAACTTCCTTACATCTTACAGCCCGTTGACAAGTACTTGAGACAGGCACAGTGACCTTCCTCCAGGAACTCAACTGCCTCAATGTTAATACTTTGCTAGAGGCAAAAGGCAACCTTAGCTTGACATTAGTCCGACCTCCAGGATCCTGTAAGTCTTCTTTAACGTATAAACATCATTTTGGAAACTTCCTTTATCTGCACTTCCCCCGCTCCCTAATATAAGATATATGTTAGCAATCATCCTCCAAACATATGGCCCATTGATATACGTCTGAAGGGTCTCATGACTAAGGTTTTACTAGACAGTAGTAAATGACCTTATCCTAACAACAACTAGCCCCTCAAGGTCTTGAAAACCTTGCTTCCAAATTCTTTAGAGACTTATTCTATCCCTAACCCCCTCCCAACATGAAAGTATATAATCAGTCACCCCTCACAACCCCAGTGCAGCTCTTTCTGCCATTGGTCCTGTCCCTGTGCTTTAATAAAACTACCTTTTTTGCACCGAAGATATCTCAAGAATTCTTTCTTGGCCTTCACTCTGGGACCCCAACATTTCACATCAATAATATACTTGCAAAAGACACGTCTGATATAGGACTCTTGTCCAAAGTATACAAACACTTAAAACTCAACAATAAACAGATAAACTATCCAATTTAAAAAAAGGTTCTAAGAGACACATCACCATAGAAGATATACAGATGGCCAGTAAGCATGTGAAATGATGTTCAGTCATATGTCCTTAGGGAACACCAAATTACGACAGTAAGATACTACTATATACCTATTAGAATGGCTAAAACTCAAAACACTGACAACACCAAATGCTGGTGAGAATGTGGGAAAAAAACTCTCATTCATTGCTGTTGGGAATACAAAATGGTACAGCCACTTTCGAAGACAGTTTCTTATAAAACTGAACATACTCTTAGCATACAATACAGCAATACTGCCCCTTCTTATTTACGCAAATGAACTGAAAACTTAAATCCACACAAAAACCTCACGAATGTTTAAAGCAACTTTATTCATAATTGCCAAAACTTAGAAACAATCAAGATGTCGTTTAGTATATAAATGGATAGACAAACTGTTTTATATCCAGACAATGGAATATTATTCAGTATTAGAAGAAATGACCTAAAAAAATGAAAATAAAAATAAATAAATGAAATGACCTATTGAGCCATGCAAAGATATGGAGGAAACTTAAATGCATATTATTAAGTGAAATAAGCCAATCTGAAAAGGCTATATACTGTATGATTCTAACTATATGACATTCTGGAAAAGGCAAACTATGGAGACAGTAGAAGATTAGTGGTTGCCAGGGATGGGGAGGGGGCAGAGAGATGGATATGCAGAGCATAGAAGATTTTTAGAGCAGTGAAACTACTTATACATTTGTCAAACCCATAAAATGTACTACACCAGGAAAGAGCCCTAATGTAAACTATAGACTTTGGGTGATAATGATTTATCAATGTTGGTTCACTGAATGTAACAAATATACCACTGTGGTGTGGGATGTCAGTAATTGGGGAGGTGGTTGGTGTGTGGCGACATAGGGTATATGGCAAGTCTTTGAACTTCTGCCCAATTGTGCTGTAAACCTAAAACTGTCCTAAAAAAAAAAAAAAAAAGCCTCTCTCCTCCCACACCAAAAAAAAAAAAAAAAAAAAAAAGGCAGAGAAAGAGAAAATAGGATTGTTATGATTGACTTATGCCAATCATTATTTTTGCCTGGGACTGTGAACATTGATGCCCTGAATTAAATTGAAGTGTCTTTTTGTCTTTTTAATTATTTATTTGTTTCTTTGTTTCTTTGTTTGAGCAGGCTCAACCCAGCATGGAGCCCAATATAGTCTTGAACTCACAACCCTGAGATCAAGGTCTGAGCTGAGATCAATGTTTAACTGACCAAGCCACCCAGGCACCCCTCTAAACTGAAGTTTTATTAACAAGGAAGAAGTGAGGAAATTTCCTCCTTGATGGTATTTCCTAATTCAGATTTTTTCTGGATATAAATATGCTTCCTTACAATGTTATTGTAGTCCCTTTTTTGTTTACTAGATGTATGTTATGTCACTTACAGTGTCTACCACACAGGTGCTTCCCGTGGTTTCCAATCTTAGTACTGAAAGAACAGCCATAGGACTCTAGCCTGGCCTCCCTGCCATCTGCTCTGACCCAGCCCCTCTTTTCTTCATTCTCTTGTGAGTCAAGTGTTCTTGTTTACAAAATGGACAGCCAGAGTTCCAGGTGCAGCCTGTGGTCTTGGGACTTCAGCCACAGGCCAGAAGGACAGGGGATTCATTTGAAGCCTTTGTCTTTAATAGCACTGGGGCATAAAAACCTGTTTTTATCTTTGTTTGAATGAAATCTTATAAGGAAGTGTAAACAAATGAATCAAATACCATCAGAGCTGCTTGCCTAAATTCAGGATAAGGGAGTGGAACAACTCTCCTAAACTCTTGTAGAGCAATTAAAAGCCTTGGGTAGCAGCTGCCAGGACAACCCCTGCATGGAGCACCCCAAGATTCCTCACCCATGGCTCACCTTAGATCCTGCTGCCCCTCCAGGGCATCCCCTGCATGGAGCACCAAAGGACATTCTGGCTGGCATCGATTTCAGCTTCAGCTGTTCTGCCAGGGTGCTGTGTGTGTGGAGAGCCCTGGTACTGACCCAGCCCATGCCCACTTCAGCTCCAGCCATCCTACCAAGACAGCTTCAGCATGGAGTGCCCCAAGACCCTAGCCCGCACCAGGCAGAACTCCAACCAGCCAGCCAAAGTCACCAGGCACACAACCTACACAAAGAATGACCATATACCTAAGACCATTCCCTCAAGAATAGAAGTAGCTGTTCCACCTAATTCATAGAAACAAACACAGGAAGTCAAACAACATCAGGTGATGGAGGAATATGCTCCAAATGAAAGAAGAAGATAAAACCTCAGAAAAAAAGTAAATGAAATGGAGATAAGCATGGGGTGCCTAGGTGGCTCAGTAGTTGGGCATCTGCCTTTGGCTCAGGGCGTGATCCCAGCGTTATGGGATCGAGCCCCACATCGGGCTCTTCCACTGGGAGCCTGCTTCTTCCTCTTCCACCCCCCCTGCTTGTGTTGTCTCTCTCTCTGTCAAATAAATAAATAAAATCTTAAAAAAAAAAAAAAGAAATGAAGATAAGCAATAGGCCTGATAAAGAATTTAAAGAAATGATTATAAAGGTTACTAAGATCATTTAAGGAAAGAAGAGTAGAAGAACTCAGAACTTCAACCAAGAGACGAAAGTTATAAAAAAGATTCAATCAGGGTTGAAGAACACAATAACTGAAATGAACAATATATTAAAGCAAATCAACAATAAATCAGTAGGTACAGAAGAATGGATCAAAGATCTGGAAGATAGGATAATAGAAAGCACATAGGCTGAATAGCNGAAAAAAAAAAAAAAAAAAAAAAAAAAAAAAAGAAGGTTAAAAAATAAAGATAGGCTAAGAGATCTCTTGGACAAGATCAAGCAAACAAAACATTCAGATTATAGGGGGTCCCAGAAGGAGAAAAGAGAAAAAAGGGCAGAAAATTTATTTGAAGAAATAATAGCTGAAAACTTCCCTAACCTGGGGAAGAAAATAGACATCCATTTTCAGGAAGCACAGAGAGCTCTAAAGAAGATGAGTCCAAGGAGGTCCATATCAAGATACATAATAATTAAAATGTCAGCGATTGGGGCACCTGGGTGGCTCAGTTGGTTAAGCACCTGCTCTTGGCTCAGGTCAGGATCTCAGGGTCCTGGAATCGAGCACCACATCGGGCTCCCTCCTCAGCATGGAATCTGCTTCTCCCTCTGTCTCTCCCCACCACTCGCACTTGCTCTCTCTCAAATAAATAAATAAATAAATAAATAAATAAATAAATAAATAAAATCTTTATAAATAAATAAAATGTCAAAGATTAAAGACAAAAACAGCATTTTAAAAGCAGTAAGAGAAGCAAGAATTTCCATACAAGGGAACCATATAAGGCTATCAGCTGATTTTTCAGCAGAAATTTAGCAGGCTAGACCAGAAGGGCATGATATATTCAAAGTACTGAAAGGAAAAAACCCAAAACCAAGAATATTCTACCGGGCAAGGTTTATCATTCAGAATTGAAGGAGAAATAAAGAGTTTCCAAACAAACAAAAGTTAAAGGAGTTCTTTACCACTAAACCGGCCTTACAAGAAATGTTAAGAGGACTTTTTTAAGTGGAAAAGAAAAGGCTGCAACTAGAAGTAAAAAAGAGGGGTGCCTGGATGGCTTAGTCAGTTCGGCGTCTGCCTTCGGCTCAGATCATGATCCCAGGGTCCTGGGATTGAGCCCCGCATCAGGCTCCCTGCTCCATGGGGAGTCTGCTTCTCCCTCTCTCTCTGCCTGCCACTCCCCCTGCTTGTGCTCTCTCTCTGTCAAATAAATAAATAAAATCTTAAAAAAAAAAAAAAAAAAAGAAATAGGGGTGCCTGGGTGGTTCATTTGGTTAAACATCCGACTTTTGATTTCAGCTCAGGTCATGATCTCAGGGTCCTGAAATCAAGCCCCCTGCTAAGCTCTGCATGGGTGTGGAGCGTGCTTAAGATTCTCTCTGCCTCCCTGTCCCTCTGCCATCCCTGCCCCCCATTCTTTCTCTCTTTCAAAAAAAAAAAGTTAAAAAATTTGGAAAAAGAGATGTAAAACATGACAACATATACATAAAACATGGAGGGGAGAGTAAAGCAGAAGTTATTTTAGAATGTGTGCCTGGGTGACTCAGTTGGTTAAGCATCTGCCTTCAGCTCAGGTCATGATCCTGGGGTCCTGGGATTGAGCCCCACTTTTCCCTCTCGCTCTGCTGCTTCCCCACTTGTGCTCTCTCTCTCTCTCAAATAAATAAATAAATAAACAAAATCTTTAAAAAATATTAGAAGAGACTACTATGAAAGATTATATGCCAACAAATCGCATAACCTAGAAGAAATGAATAAATTTTTAGAAACACATAATCCTCCCAAACAGAATCAGGAAGAAATAGAAATGAATAGACAAATTACTAGTAATGAAATTAAACTGGTTATCAGAAAATTCTGGAGGAAAAAAAGTCCAGGACCAGATGGATTCACAGATGAATTCTATCAAACATTTAAAGAAGAGTTAACGCCTATTTTCTTCAAACTATTCCAAAAAATTGAAGAGGAAGGAAAACTTCCAAATACATTCCATGAAGCCACATTACCCTGATACCAAAGCCAGCAAAGACAATACAACAAAAGAAAAATATAACCCAATATCTCTGATGAACATAGATGCAAAAATATCCAACAAAATAGTAACAAACCATATTCAATATTACACTAAAAGGATCATTCACCACAATCAAATGGGCTTTATTCTGAGGTTGCAAGGATGGTTCAATATTCTCAAATCAATGTGATACACAATATTAACAAAATGAAGGATAAAAATCATATAATCAGGGCGCCTGGGTGGCGCAGCGGTTAAGCGTCTGCCTTCGGCTCAGGGCGTGATCCCAGCATTATGGGATCGAGCCCCACATCAGGCTCCTCTGCTATGAGCCTGCTTCTTCCTCTCCCTCCCCCTGCTTGTGTTCCCTCTCTCGCTGGCTGTCACTGTCTCTGTCAAATAAATAAATAAAATCTTTAAAAAAAATCATATAATCATCTCAGTAGATACAGAAAAAACATTTGTCAAAATTCAATATCTATTCATGACAAAAACTCATGATAAAGTAGGTTTAGAAGAAACATACCTCAAAACAATAAAGGCCATATATAACAAACCCACAGCTAAAATCATACTCAACAGTGAGAAACTGAGTTTTTCTCCTAAGGTCAGGAACAGGACAAGGACATCCACTCTCACCACTTTTATTAAACACGGTACTGGAAATCCTAGCCACAGCAATCAGACAACAAAAAGAAATAAAAGTCACCTAAATTGGTAAGAAGTTAAACTGTCACCATTTCAGATGACATAATAATATACATGGAAAGCCCTGAAGATTCCACCAAAAACAAAACAAAACAAAACTATTAGGAGTAATAAATGAATCCAGTAAAGTTTTGCAAGATACATGGTTAATACACAGAAATCTGTTGCATTTATATACACTAATAATGAATGAGCAGAAAGAGAATTTAAGAAAACAATTCCTTTTATAATTGTGCAAAAAGGAATAAAATACCTAGAAATAAACTTAACCAAGGAGGTGAAATACCTGTACTCTTAAAACTATACACATTGATGAAAGAAATTAAAGATGACACAAACGGAAATGAATTGAAAGAATTAATGTCGTTAAAATGTCCTTCTACCCAAAGTAATCTACAGATTCAATGCAATCCTTATTAAAATACCAACAGCATTTTTCACAGAACTAAAACCAATAATACTAAAATTTGTATGGAACCACAAAAGACCCCAAATAACCAAAACAATCTTGAGAAAGAACAAAGCTAAAGGTATCACAACCCCAGATTTCAAGATATACAATGAAGCTATAGCAGTCAAAATAGTATAGTATTGGCACAAAAGTAGATACATAGATCAATGGAACAGAATAGAGAGCCCAGAAATATACCTGCACTTTCATGGTCAATTTATCTATGATAAAGGAGGCAAGAATATATACTGGAGAAAAGACAGTCTCTTCAACAAATGGTGTTGGGAAAACCGGACAGCTACATGCAAAAGGATGAAACCGGACCACTTTCTTTCACTATATACAAAAATAAACTCAAAATGGATTAAACACCCAAACATGAGACCTGAAACCATAAAACTTCTAGAAGAAAACATAGGCAATAGTTTCTTTAGGAACATTTTTTCTAGATATGTCTCCTCAGGCAAAGGAAACAAAAGCAAAAATAAACTATTGAGGCTACACCAAAATAAAAATCTTTTGCATAGCAAAGGAAACCATCAACAAAATGCAAAGGCAAGCCACTGAATGAGAGAAGATATTTGCAAATGATATATCTGATAAGGGGTTAGTATCCAAAATACATAAAGAACTTATACAACTCAACACCAAAAAAACCAAACAATCCAATTAAAAAATAAACAGAGGACATTTTTCCAAAGAAGACACGGATGGCTAGCAGACACATGAAAAGATGCTCAACATCAATATTCATCAGGGAAATGCACATCAAAACCACAGCAAAGTATTAACTTACGCCTGTCAAAAAGGCTAGAATCAAAACACAAGTAAGAACATGTATTAGCAAGGATGTAGAAAAAAAGGAACTCTTATGCACTATTGGTGGGAATGTAAATCAGTGTAGTCACTGTGGAAAACAGTATGGAGGTTCCTCAAAAAATTAAAAATAGAATCATCATATGATGTAATAATTTCTCTACTAGGTGTTTACCCAGAGAGAATGAAAACATTAATTCAGAAATATATGTGCACCCCTATATTTATTGCAGCATTATTTACAATAGCTGAGATATGTAAACAACCCATATGTCCATCAACAGATGAATAGATACAGATGTACAGTATATATACAATGGAATATTACTCAGTTCTAAAATAGAATGAGGTCCTGGCATTTGTGACAATTCAAATGGAACCAGAGGAAATTATGCTAGGTGAATTAAGTCTGACAGGGAAAGACAAATACCATATGATTTCATTTATATGCGGAATTTAAAAAAACAAAACGAACAAACAAAAAGCAGAAACAGACCCATAAGTACAAAGAACAAGCTAATGATTGCCAGAGGGGAGGGAGATAGACGGATGGGCAGAATGGGTGAAAGGAAGTAGGAGATACAGGCTTCCAGTTATGGAATGAATAAGTCCCAGGGATAAAATGTACAATTGGGGATGTAGCCAATTGTATTGTGTTGCGTGCTGACAGATCGTAGCGACACTTGTGGTGAGCATAGGTAATGCATAGACTTACTGAATCACTATAGTCTACACATGAAACTAATGTAACATCGTGTGTCAACTATACTGCAATCTTTTAAAAATGTAAAAAAAAAAAAAGTGAAGCAGACAATACCAAATATTTATAATTATTAAACCTGAGTGACAAATTTTTTTTAAAAAGTGAGCTAACTGAAAATTTTGTGTTCTGTTGTTTTGTAAAAATGAGCACAAAGTTAGAAATCAGCATCAAAATCTCTAAGATCAAATGTTAGCATCTTGGTACTAATAGCGCTTGCACCAATGCTTATTTCTAAATAAAAAATTGAAAGGTCCTTACTCATCTCTTTATCACAACGAAAATCTTTTTCTATTCCTTCCCTTTCTTGTTTCTTGTTTCCTGGACCTGTGTACTTTATTATTTCTTGAGTAGAATTACCAATTTACTTGAACTGAGTATGTCAAAAAGGAACTGAAATAATTAAAATAGAATAAAAATGTGTTTTTGTGCTGGAACCAAAGACCTACCATAGCTGACTTTAAGTAAATGGTGCTTCTGTGGCCTGAGATAGATTCAAAGATGTTGTCTCTGCCCTCTGATAGATAAAGAATGACCAGCAATGTTGTTGGCATAGACTTCCATAGGGCGGGTACATTAAAATGTTTGTGTGTGTGAATTATATTCAGTCGAAGCCTGAACTTATACCAATATCTTTTAAAAGGAGTGAACTGCAACACATTAATTGATTAGAGTTTGCGCTTACTATAACAAAGGCCCTTGTTGTCTAAACTAAAGTCTTTTAAGTTTATTACAGCAGAGTAATGTGTAGGAATTTCACATGTGTATATGTGCGTGAATAATGCGGGTCTTAACATTCCTCGGCCCAGTCCTATTCTTAGGTAGTTTTTCACAGAATGGCAGTTTTTACAAAAGTACAGCGTTTTCTCTTTAACGAAGAATCCCAAAAAGAATTCCAATCAATGGCAGACCTAATATCCCTTCTTTATTTGCCATTAGCCTAAGTTCAGGCTTTAACCTCTATGTTTTAATTGTGTTTAAACCAATATGTAAACTGATATTGTCTTGCTCCTACCTACGGCACAGAATGGACCATTGCAAACTGCAAACTGGAGCATTAGGCTCCCTTTCTACGTCCCGCTTCTGTTTCACACTTTCCTAGTTTCATTTCCTCATGCCTTTAAAAAGATTCAGATGGAATTAAAGCCATTTAAGAAATGTCCTCCTCAGTGGTATTTCCTACTTAAGGCTTTTTTTTTTTTATCATAAATATGCTTCCTCACAATGTTATTATAATTCTTAATGTATTAATTATTTGTAATAGAAGTGCATTTCTTATTTAAAAGAGTGAAATTATGTGTGTGCTACTGTCAGAGAAGTCCTTTGCAATGTGTAAGTTAATTTGTTCATTTATTCCACACGCACTGATCAAGGGCTTATTATGTCCCAGGCACCCTGGGGCCTGAACCCTTATCCGCAGAAGTTCACGAAGCAGAAGAAAGAGACTCATAAATGAAACACCGTGGCATGTTGCACTTGCCAAGCTAGAGATCTCTCTAACACAATATGTAAACCCTGATAAGGCACACGTACACCCTCAGAGGACATGCTATTTGGATGGAATTGTAAAGGTTGCTGAGCAAAACCCTCCTCCTGACCATGATTTAGGGCCAGAGATCCATGCAGTTTCTAGGCAATAGGAAGAACTCATCCGAATTCCAGTTCTAGTGGAAAACTGAGATGCCAAACCTATTAGAGAAGCAAGAACTCAGAACGGGGCAAAGGTGGTAACTCTGTATAACACTACTCAACCATCCAAAAGAAATCGTGTCCTCTATCATCCGTTCAACAAATGTTCATTGAGCTCTGACTATGTTTGCAGTAATGTTCTATGTGCTGGAAATAGAGCATTGAACAAAAGCGGTATAATTCTTCACCCTGATGGAACTTTTATGAGAAGGAAAATAATATTAAAGATTTGGAAAGAATCGTGTGAAAGAAGCTGGTTCTAGAATAGTATATATGGTATAATCTTGACTTTACAGGAAAAGCCTAAAGGATTACTTTATGTGAGATTTTGCACCTGTATAACAGGCTACAAAACGCATTGGTTTAGAGAACAACCGCTTATTTAGCTTGAGATTCAGTGGGTTCGTGCTCTGGGCTGGTCTTACTCGTGGTTATTCTGCTGGTCTTGATTGGTTCACTGAAGTGTCTGCGTTCAGCTGCTACTTGACTAGTCAGCTGTGCTCCTGGGGATTTTCTGAGTGTCGGCTGAGGCAACAGGGGCAACTAGGCACATGTCCCTTGTCATTCAGAAGGTTAGCATAGGCTTATTTACAAGGTGGCAGTACATTCCACGGGCAGCAAGAGAGGCCAAGCATAATCATAAGCATTTTCCAAGTCTCTGCTTGTGTTACATTTGCTGTTGTCCCATTGGCCAAGCCCTGAGTCAATGGCGAGAGAGGAAGACCCAAAGGTGTGGCTGCAGGGAGGTACGAGCACATTTTGGGGGCCTTGCTGCCACAATTTACTACAGATCTATACCCAAAAGGGGGGTTGCCTGGGTAGTGGGGTTACAGTTTATGGTTTCTTCTCTGTTTCTCCTTTAATTTCTCAGATTTCTTTTGGTAATCAGGGGAAGGAACTCAGAGGCCGACTATCAGAAGCTGAGGATGCCGGGCACTTGCAGCGTGGAGCATGGTGCTAACCACTGGGCACCACGTTTGGGTACCTAGAAGTACATCATACCCCACTTGGCCTGGCTGAACCTGGGAAGAGAGGCTTCAGCAAATTGCTTCTTGGCTCAGAAACGAAGTATATTATAATACGGTTGGCCTATATGAGAAATTAGAAGATTCAGTGTGGGGTGCAAGAGCAAGCACAGGCAGGAGGAATAATGATGAGGGAAGCCCCCTTATGCAAATTGGAACCTCCTATTGGAGTGGGATGAACTCGGGAAGGAAAGAAGAGAAGTCTAAGTCTCTGCGATAATTTTAGAATTAGTTATTAGAATATTATATGCGGGTGGAATCTCAAACCTCATTTTATTCAAGCTCTTCATTACATCAGGGTTCCAAAGAAGTGGCAGGACTTGACAGGCTTCCTGACATCCGCAGGAGAGGTAGAACTAGAACCCAAGTCTCCTGAGAGCAAGTCTGGTGGTTTCTCTTTGTTGCACTGCTGCTCTGAAGATAGCTGGCCCATTTGTGAACAGTGGGAGGGTGACTGGCTCTCTCTCTTCCCCTGCACCCTCCCTCCCTCCCTCTCACACACAACACACACACACACACACACACAAAGACTGTGTATTAAGATGAGCCAAGTGTTACCATTAATGATGGCTACCATTGGCTACCATTCCTCATGCTGTGCCTTTAAGACTGTTCTTGGAGGTTATGAGATAAAATACACTAAGCAAGCAATTTTTAAAAGACTTACAGTTAATGAGCACTTGAAAAATATAGGTTGGATTGCCAAGTCAACACTGGTCTCAGGCCTGGGATTTTGCCAGGGGCAAATTATCTGCTACATCGATGGAACTCTCTTGGCTTTGCTTGACTTGAGCCTATTAGTATGCCCAAGGCTTTTACCTTGAAAGGAGCTTTGAGAATAAAAGTTATTGTTGCTGCAGTGGACGTTTTATTATTTATCAAGTCCAATGCCATTCCTTTTTATGATGGCCAGAACCAGATATTTTGTCATAAAGGAATATACACAATGACTTCACAAAAATGAACTTGACTTATTGCATCTATCTAAATATATTTAGGTTAAGGATGTGAGATGGAAGGAAACAAGAAAAAGAGGGAGGGAAAGAGAGAAGAGCTACTGCTCCTAGGTACCACGGTTTACAGGATTCCAAGAAGGTGTTGTGATTCCTGCTTCATGAAAACAGGGACACTCAGAAATCAGAGCGAGCTCTCTGCAAGTGTTAGGATCTACCGTTTTCTACTACATACAGATGGAAGAATGAGTTAATTATTTCTGTGAGTCAAGCCAAAAATGATTTGGGCATAATGATTTGATTTTTTAACTGGGTAACTTGGATTGTAATGTGATTTCCTCACTTTATTTATATTATCGCAGATGTGGATCTGATGGTCTGCCTAATCCCACCCTTCCCTTCCATTTCTCACTGAGAGCTCACTCAGTTCTTATTTCTGCCACCATGGGTTTAGGCTAACAGGAAGCATATCATCTATGTGGTAACAAGACATTCAGAAAATGCCTTTTTGACTGTTCTTAACTGTAAGTCCCAAAACCCTAAAATGTGAGGCCACCTGACTATTCTCTACAGACCCTGGATTCCTCTGAATTATCTTTGTCTCCAGTCCCATTTGCATTTTCCCATGCAGGTCACATATATGCATGATTTACCTAAGTTTCTGATAGCTAATGACTCTTTGATAAATCAGCATCTATTCTAAATGTAAGGCATTTGCTTGAATGGTTTGACTCTCAACTCAATATTGCATGGGGTTTAAAGATCTCTAACCAACATTGTTTTGTTATACAGGGCAGCCTTGAAAACAGATGAGGCTGCCAGGCACTAGGATCTCCTTGACCTTTGGGCCCCTGAGCCATATCTAAAGCTCGAGCAAATGGATAGAACCACAATCTGCAAACTCTTGCATTTCTATTCCACTCTCTTCTGACCACAAACAGTGCCATGTAGTGAAAAGAATACTGGTCTTGGAGACCCTAGAATCCAAATCCCACCTGCAACAGTTTCTTGGATATTATGCCTGTCCAGAATTGTTCTGGAACACATGGACAGATATTTCAGAGTTGAAATAATCTACTCTAGAGACACTCCTGAATCAATTCTAGACATAAGTTATTAAAAAATAATTTGAATAACTTATTAACAGTTATTGGATATCTTCTCTGAGCCAGGTTTCTGGGATTACAGAGATAAGTAATTTCATTCTTTCTCCTCAAGAATCCCAAAGTCGAACATGGGAGACACATCTATAAACATATTCATGATAACACTTTGTCCTAAGTACAACAGTAAAATTGAGGCACAGAAGTAGCACAGAGGGGTAGTGATTAACTTTCTCTTGAGGCAGAAATGCTCAGGGAAGGCCTCTAAAGTCCCATTCAGTAGTGTAGGCCTAGCAGATTCTTCAAGGATCCATGAGAATTATCTAAAGTACATGGAATTAAGGAATATTTGGGCTGAAAAGTAGAGCTTTTTAAAAAAGATCTTATTTATTTGAGAGAGAGAGGGTGCGAGCGAGAGCAAGAGGAAGAGGGAGAGAGAATCGGAAGCAGGCTCCCCACTGAGCACAGAGCCCAAGCAGGGCTTGATCCCACTGCTTCGAGATCATGACCTGAGCTGAAACCAAGAGCTGGAGTCTTAACTGACTGAGCCACCCAGGCGCCCTGGGCTGAAAAGTATCTTTAGAAACCACACTATCTTTCTACATTTAGCCAAAACTGCGTTTATATACCATTCTCTGCAAACAGGGAAGCATACATCATTTGTGGAACCGTTTGTTTAAAAAACAGGAAAAAGAATGGTGATAAAGGTACTAAAATAGAAAAGCTTTTCCTTTCTTTGGTCTCTCTTTTGACTTGTGATGTTTTTTATTTGCTATTTAATGTTTTTCTAAGTAAAAACATTTTCTTCATTAATAGCATAAATTTTACTATTTATATTTTTCAATGCCAGCTTTAACCATAAAAGCATTAACTCATACAAGGAATCACTGAAATTACACAGTTCTTATCTCATGGCTCCTGTATACATATGCATTTCATTCTTACCAGGGCACTAGAAAAGGTACACCAAACTAACTCAACTGTTTCTATTTCACCAACATTCTACTTTGCCTTACAGCTGAGTAAGGGAGAGCTGAAGGGAAAGGGATCTATGGGCTGCCTATCTTCCCCTTTCCTTCTGTGTCGTCATTTCGAGTATAAGTGGCTGGCTAAGACAGGGAAGTAATACAAGTGAGAGAGGATGTGATAGGGTTCCTTGTTTTTTGTGTTAGAATGCCATCACCTTCTTTCTGCATTTGAAACAAATTGTGATTCCAATGGAAAGCATGTCCTCTTGGGACTGTCAACACCGCCACTTACTCATTTCTGGATGTAACACCTTCTGCTTGCTTTGAGTCTCACTGCAGGTTTGCCAGAATGCTGTGCTCCCGGGGCAGTGGGAGTGCCATATGCAAAAGGGGTGTGAAGGGAATAGCGGCTACATGTTTTGTGCATGTCTCCTCTGCTCGAGTGCATGCTGCACTGTCCCATTGAACATCACTTAATGCGACACAAGTTCAAGTTCAAAGACAAAATCATTAAGACTTTCATGATACCGGCAGAATAGCAAACCAAAGGCACAGCTCTGTCTAGAAAAAAGGTTAAAGCTGTATCTGGGCTCAAAGTAGGCGTGTTGAATTACCACACATCAGGTTTATGATTTGCCACCATTGCAGCTTCTAGATAAACTTCCTATGTTTAACCGCTGCCATATATTCCTGATGGAAGTTCACAATTATTCCTCAACAATACTACAATGTTATTGCAATCCAAATTTACACCAGAATATTGTGTTCTGCGCAGACAAGGGCAATTTACCTTGGTCTTCTTCACCTAAAGTTTCGAAATCTAACAAGCCGCAATGACAGGAATACACATATCAAGTACCCAAGACAATGGTTTAATACTGAATAAAATCTCTCAATAAATTACTTACCCTATGTAACGTCAGAGGAATAAGTTTTCCAATTGTACAATAAAGAGCGAGTCATTAAGATGGCATATATAGAGGTCAAAATGCATATCTGATTTATATAACAAAGGGTTATGCATAAAATTGCAGTAGTATGGGGCGCCTGGGTGGCACAGCGGTTAAGCGTCTGCTTTCAGCTCAGGGCGTGATCCCGGTGTTATGGGATCGAGTCCCACATCAGGCTCCTCCGCTATGAGCCTGCTTCTTCCTCTCCCACTCCCCCTGCTTGTGTTTCCTCTCTCGCTGGCTGTCTCTATCTCTGTCAAATAAATAAATAAAATCTTTTAAAAAAAAATTGCAGTAGTAGAGTTGTTACTAAGTTTTCTGCGCTTGTAACAGGAAACGCTTTACCATTTATTTTTTGGTTTTTGTTTTTGCTTGTTTTTTGTGTGTTTGTTTGTTTCTTTTAAAGTGGACTTTATTTGTAAGAGTAGTTTTAGGTTCACAGCAGAAATAAGCAGAAAGTACCGAGTTCCCATGAACCTCCTGCCTTTGCAACCTTATTCTTTAATGATTTTTCACAGCATCTTTAGAAAACAGATGAGGCTCTTAATTACTATAAAACTTTTGGAGAAACTAGGGCACAGAATTTTACTGCTTTAGACCAGAGGTATCTTAACAATTGAGTTGGTGTTTCCTAAGCTTCAGCCGCCTGAGTTCCATCTCACAGATTTGGTGATATTCACACGTCATGCCTCGTTTACCAGTGTAGTGGTTTTTTTAAAACTGACTCACTTGTTGGCGCACCTCAGTGGCTTGGTCAGTTAAGCTTCCAACTCTTGCTTTCAGCTCAGGTCATGATCTCAGAGTTGTGGGTTGGAGCCCCATGTCAGACTCCGTGCTCAGCAGGGAGCCTGCATGGGATTCTCTCTCTCTCTCCCCCCCTCTCCCCTTCCCCCTGCTCATGCTCTTCTCTCTCTTATTTATTTATTTGAGAGAGACAGAGAGAGAGAGCGCAGAGGGAGAAGGAGAGGGAGAAGCAGACTTCCTGCTGAGCAGAGAGCCCCATGTGGGGCTTGATCCCAGGACCCTGACATCATGACTTGAGCCAAAGGCGGTTGCTTAACTGACTGAGCCACCCAGGAGCCCAAATAAATCTTTTTTAAAAATAAACTGACTCACCTATTTTACTTAAATGCCTTAATTTTATTTATTTATTTAATTATTTATTTTTGTTAAGATTTTTTTTTAAAGTAATCTCTACACCCAACATGGGGCTCGAACTCACAACCCCAAGATCAAGAGTCGCAGGTCCTACAAACTGAGCCAGCCAGACACCCCTTATATAATGCATTTATATGCATTAATAGTAAATAGAAACTTCCTCTATTCCACAATTAGGAAGGCAATTGTAAAAATCGATGCGGGGCTATTACAATTACAGATAATTTGTACATGTGTACCACCTCAAATCAATTCGCAGAACTATGCCTGTCACAGTTTGGGGATAATGACTTGGTTCGGCATTCTTAGCAGTTTTTCTGCTACAATACTAGTGATAGGTGGTGTTCACAACAAGGCACTTTCCCTCGGTTATATGTAACAATTTTAAAGGCTTTGACATAGAACAGGCAGACATGGGGTTGGCCCAATCTCTACATCTACTACATGTCATTTTGCCTCATTTCTCCCACTGATTGTGACACCTCGTTTATAGGCAGAGCAACGGAAGCTAGGCAAATCAGGGATCTGCCCAGTTTACACAGCCCGAAGGAAAGCCAGGACCCCCTCCCCACCCTCTTTTCCCAGAAGTCTTTGTGGTTTATCACAGGAGCTTTCCAGCACGCAAACTGAGATAATCAAACAATAGGTTCATGGACATTAAAGAAAGCAGGAGATTAAAACATAAAGTTGGGTTGTTCTCTTGCAAATGAGCACCAATATTCAAAAACCAAGCAGTGCCTTCTCAGATGTCTACCCCTATGGACAGCAAGAATGCAGGCCAGTGTTTCCCTAAGTCTGGGACATATGCATAAGACAATTTGGCGGAGTACAAAATACAATTTCACAAAGCATGACAGCCACTGTGAGGAAGTCACTCCCTTTTAAATTCTATTTTAATCTTTCTGACATCAGGAGAAAAATCTCTCATATTGTTAAAAATGTATTCTAACACTTGCTCATCTACTTTTTTTTAAACGATGAGAGAACAGACATCACAGTCAAGGCATTTATCAGGTAAAGATGAAGATGGTACTTAGCTAATGAACTCTTTTCAGTTATACGTACGTGTTTTAGTCTCATCAGGCTGCTGTAACAAAATACCATAGACAGGATGGCTTAACAACAGGCATTTACTTCTCGCGGTCCTGGAGGCTGGCAAGTCCAAAATCATGGTGCTGGCAGATTCAGTTCTTACTGAGGGCCTTCTTCCTAGCTTGCAAAAAGGTTCCTTCTGGGTGGTTCCTCATACGGGAGGGAGGGAGAGAGAGAGAGAGCTAGTGGGAGCACTCTAGTGAGCAAGGAGCATGAGCTGTGGTCAATTCCTCTTCTAAGAACACTAATCCCATAATAGGGGCTCCACTTTCATGATCTAATCTAAATCCAATTACCTCCCAAAGGATCATCACAATGGGGGTTAGAACTTCAACAAACAAATTTTGGGGGGACACAAACATTCAGTCCATAACAATATGTTTTATGGTTACTTTCTAGTTATAATGGGTGATTCAAAAAGCTCTAATTATGGTAGGCATATACAATTTACCACTTAAATAATCTTATTTAAATAAAAAAGTGACATGATTTAAAGAAACTCTGAAATAAATAATAGTTCTGGTGGCATTTAAAGATGTCAAAATTGTGAGAATTGCATGAGAATGCTGAGGTTTGAGACTCACCGGCAAAAGTGAACAGAATTAATATTGGTTTCTGCTGTGTGTCGAGCAGTCTCCCAAGCATTAGGCATTTGTGATGAAGATGCGAAATTTTGACAATTAAAACCCAAACTAACCACAGGCACTTTTTCTTTCTGGAAAATTTTTCACTGGGGAAGTATCGTAATTCACATTAGTGAGGAAATAAATCGCTATGTCACTCATTCGTATGAGCAGACTGGAGAAAGAGGGAAGAAAATGAAAAGAAGGTGATTTCAATCCTCCTGGGAAGGTTTCTGTGCTTCTAGAGAGAGGGACAGGAAGCGAATCAACCGGTGTTGGCCAGAGCATATTGGTGGTTCTGGGTATGGAAGAGTGGAGTCGAGAAGGAACCAACTGCGGGAAGAAAGATTCATTGCTTTCCCACTAATGGGAGGAGCCTGATGGTAGGAACCCCCAAAAATGGTCAGAGAGGAGGAAAAAGATGTGACTGCATCCTTTCATTACCTCCAACTTTAGTAGTGTTAACTACATACAAACATTTGATTACTTGCTGTTGTTTATCAAGATGGATGGTAACTGTGGGAGGGAGAGGGAGAGGTTAGAGAATGATTGAAGAGTGCCTGTCATCTCCTATTTATGTATTTATTTGTCAACAAATGTATTCATTGCCTGTAAGGGGGAAAGTGCAAGTGCCAGGCACTGGGGACGGTGGGGGGCAAAGAGACATAGTTCTGACCTCATAGAATCTGCAGCCAAGTGGTGTAATGGCCGAAAAAGAAATAGTGACATAAACGAATGCCATGAAAAGTCAAAAGGAAGGAACTGTCTGCCATGAGACAGAGGAAGAGGATTTAATCAAGTACTGCCTGGTTGCCACTGCAAATCCATCTGGCCTCACTTCTAGCCCAGCAACTGCTGTGGTAATGAGTCCAGAGCAGGCTTCAACCCGTTCCCCGCAAGGGCAATCCCATGGCACCTCTACAAGACCCCGGCTACGGGGGGGCGAGGCTCCTGCCCCGGAGCTTCTCCCGACTTCATGGTGTGGCATGACTTCGAGAACCCACTTCACACTCACACATGTGCAACCAGGACTGTGGGGAGCCGCCGCATCAACGCTTCCCTCCTTCTGAAGTCTGGTGGCAGAAATCATTTGAGACACATTTCACAGTGTTCTCAGAAGGTCCTGTGACAGTGAGCACCCATTCATACCAGTAGTCATCTCAGTGATGCGTCCTTGTATTGTCTCCCCCTCGTTTCATGATTCTCCTACCCCCACCCCCAGACAGGTGCTACACTGGCTCCTCCAGGCAAGAGCCAATTATTAAATCTCAGAAATTTTGCCATTTGGTGGTATACACAGGCATTATTTAAAATTAAATTATGCATTGGGGCGCCTAGGTGGCTTAGTCCTTAAGCGTCTGCCTTCGGCTCAGGGCGTGATCCCAGGGTCCTAGGATCGAGTCCTGCATCAGGCTCCCTCCTCTGCTGGGAGCCTGCTTCTTCCTCTCCCACTCCCCCTGCTTGTGTTCCCTCTCTTGATGGCTGTCTCTCTCTGTCAAGTACATAAATAAAATCTTTAAAAAAAAATTAAATTATGTAAACTTAAAATTAAATGATGTTTTAGAACAAAGATAATAAATACTCAAGATTCCTAATTATTTTACTCCCTCTTATTATTATCCGTGCTCTTGAGGTTATTGACATTTATTACTGTATCTCTTTGGTGGAAATACTATGTAACGGTGTGTAACATTGCATCTATTCCCAAGTGCACATTCAGTGACATCGTGTAAGTAGCTCAATATTAGCCATAGCAGAAGTATCTATATTGCAGAAATAGGCAAATGTTACAAATTAGGATTTGATTGTTTGGTTGATTGTCTAGACTTTGGGAAATGATAGAGGAAATATTAATAATGTAAATTAAACTTAGAAGTGTGTCATGTCTCTAGCAATGACATTGTGAATGGCACATAAAACTGTGTTCCAAACTATTATTCAATTCAGCAAAAAAGCCATTCACATAATTTATGAATGAATGAAACTGACACACACCTTCCCAGTTTCCCTTTCATTTTATGTATTAGTATAAATAAACATTCATATTGCAATTATACTTTATCAATCACAAACATAGGTTGCTTATGGATATAAAACTTCAGCAAAAATCAGTAAAAGCATTCTGTGAAAATCAATAAGTTATATGGAATTTACCAGAAAGAGCACTGTACATCTTATTATGATTTGGAAATTTTGTCCTATACAGTAGTCCTCCCTTATCTGCAGGAGCTATCCTCCAAGACTCCCACTGGATGCCGGAAACTGCGGGTATTACTGAACCCTACATATACTGTTTTTTCCTATACATATATACCTATGATAATGTTTAATTTGTAAGTTAGGCAGAGTAAGAGATTAAACAACAATAAAATAGAACAATTATAAAAAATATACTGTAATAAAAGTTATGAGAATGTGGTCTGTCTCAAACTATCTTACTGTACTGTACTCACCCTTCTTCTCGTGTTGATGTGAAATGATAAAATGTCCATGTGATGACATGAAGTGAGGCAAATGACATAGGCTCTGTGACGGACCGTTAGGCTACCACCAACCCTCTGACAATAAGTCAGGAAGAGGATTGTTTACTTCCAACCATGGTTGACTGCTGGTAACTGAAATGGAAAGTAAAAGCATGGTAAGGGGGGATTACTGGACATTATTTATGTACATAAAAATGTGTAGTAAATGCACACATACCTTTTTTCTGGAGAGCTGGTTGTTAAACACGCATCAGTACTCCATTGCTCCTTATTCATATAAAAGTCTTTATCTGAGACTGTACTTTGGACAGATCCAAGGATAAGAATGTGAACTTGGAGCTCAATCAACTCACCAATCAGATGGCAACGAGCGCCCTGTTGCTGGTAGTGTGCTGACAAGCTGACATACAGAAGCATCGTAGTTACTAAGATTATAACTTTTGGCAATAGGGACGATACGCAGATGGAAGATGACCCACCAGCTTATGTGGTAAGTGTAACACTGGAGCAGTACGAGGTATGGTAAGTATAAGGATTGTGGAACTTGTGGATCTTGGTTCTACCCACTTGCTAGAGCTTTAGTTCTGGCTCCGAGGCCCAAAGGTATAGGAGATCCCAGAGATCAACAGACTTATCTGTTCAAGATTTAACTATATTAAAAATAGAGTATTGTTTAGAGAACTTTAAACCTCATATAGCATTGAACTGCCAGCCAAACCTCTTTCAACCCATGCCCCACAGGAACCAATGGGTAGATGGCCAAATGCATTTCATAAGATCCCCAGAAAGCCCTGTGTGCTCCAGCAACCAGCTGCCCATAGCTGTGGTCAATTCAGTGATGCATCCTTGTGTTGGCTCACCCTCCCTCCCTCTTTCATTCCCCTGTTCTCACTCCTGCTGTACACTTAGACGATAGCCTTTGTCTCTGGCTCTGCTTCAGGGGAAACTTGAGTTAAGTGAGACATGGGTATTACTTAGGTTGGGAACTAGAGACATGTCAACAAAACCCTGAAAAGTCAGGTGAGAGAGGCTGAGAAAGAAAAGGAGCACCCACGTGAAGCAAATAGTTTGCTTGAAAGTCCTCTAGTGGGAAAGAGTTTGATCTGGTCCAGGCATGGAAAGAGGACCAGTGAGGTTAGAGGAAAGAAAGCAACTGGGGAGAATGCATGAGATGAAGACGGAGAGAGGGCAGGACCTTGTATTTCTTCCTCACTAGAGGTTTCTTTGTCACTAGAAAAACATTATTACCTCAGTCCAGTAAGCTACCACATTTTTTCCCTCCCTTATTCCTATTTATAATGTCCTAAAAATTAGGGTTGCAGTAAGAGCAAAACAGTGAAAGTGAAGAAATCCTAGCTCGTATTTTGGCTCTGCCATTGACTTAATGTGTCACTTCAGGCAAATGGCAAAAATCTCTGCTTTAAAGGGTACAGAGACAATAAATATCTACGTATGTATAATGCTCTATGTAAAATACATGGTATTATTATCATCATTGCAAGCTATAAACTATGGGAGGTCATGGATGTAGTCCATGTTTTGTAGATAAATGAGGTAAAACCTGGAAGCATTTTCAAGGGCAAAAAGAGAATATGACAGCTCCACAAAATCCCACCTTTGCTCACAGCAAAATCACAGAATTAACAATTTGGATTTGGATACAGCCATTCACGATTAAGAATCTTCTCAGAGTTGAAGCAATCCAGCCAAAGCCTCAGGAAGGGAAAGCCTTTTTTTACTTTTTCATATGGATAAAGCCAAAACATGTAATGGAACAAGAATTTTCCCCCAAGGAATTCAATTATCTGACTGTTGTCAGTATCAGAGGTGGGATAAGAAAAAAAAAAGAAGAATCAGCATTTATAATGCTCTTTTTAAAGCAGTTTCTACCTGCACAAGAAGTGCTAAGCGACTGGTAATTATGGCTTCAGCACTATACCGTAGTGGTGTCACTTCATTTTTTAAAAGCCTGCGTTTAGGGCTCTTATTTCAATAGTAGAAATTCATGTGGTCTGAAATATGATGCCAACAATTACTACCAGGAAGAAGCTCCGTTTTGGAAGATATTTCGTATGCATTGGGTTATGTAATACAATAGGCTCGTTCTGTTCCAGGCCTTTGATCCCTTCTCTGGTAGCCACAGATTATCAAAAAAGACTTTTTGAATGTGCTTCATGTAGACAGACCTCTACTTCTGAGCAAGTGCTCACCTGTGATGAACAGTTTTATTTGTCATGATTAACACTGATCAATGTCTATCACATGCCTGGAAACCAGAGCAGAAGCCTGGAAGGAGAATCTGGAGATTAATGTAAAGGTTCTCAAAGCATAATGCTTTCATATTTTTCCTTTTGGGTTAGACAAATACCAAATTCTCTCGTAGTTCTATAACCCACCAGATAGCACAAGGTTTTGTTTTTGTTTTCTCTTTAGTTTTCAGCTGTTTGACCTTACCACATCTTAGTATGGATGTCTTGGAATTTATCCTGTTTGGAATTCACTAAGATTCTTGAATCTGTAGGTTTGTATCTTTTGCTGAATTCGGAATGTTTTCAACCCCTAATTCTTTGGGTATTTTTCCAGGCTGTCCTTTTTCTTTTCTCCCTCTGGGACACGAGTAACATGAATGTTAGGTCTTCTGTTATAGTCCTGTAAGTTCCTAAAGCTCTTTTGATTTCAGTCTGTTCTCTCTCTGTTGTTCGGTTTGGGTGACGTCTATTGTTCTATCTTCAGGTTTCTTGATTCCTCTGTCTCCTTTAGCTTGCTGTCGAGCTCCTCCCCTGACAATTTTATTTGGTTTATTGTATTTTTTATTTCTAAATTTTCCATGTGTTTCTGCCTTATATCTTCTATTTCTTTGCTGAACCATTCTGATTCTTTGGAAAGACACTACAGTTTCATTTGTTTTCATTGCTCATTGAAGCATTTTCATGATGGATACTTTAAAATCCTTGTCAGATAATTCTAACATCTCAATTTCAATTCAATGTTGGCATTTGCTGAGGTGGGTTTTTTTTTTTTTCATCCAATTTGAGATCTTCCTGGTTCTTGATATGACAAGTGATTTTCAATTGAAATATGAATATTTGGGGTATTAGGAGACTCTGGATCTTCCTTAAATATTCTGTTTTGGCTGACTTCCTCTGACACTAATCCAGCAGGGGAAGGGAAGAGGGTGATGCTTCCTCACTGGCAGGTAAAGCTAGAAGTCCAGGTACCACGCTCAATGTTATTACTGCTGGGTGGGGTAGTCGTTTCAGCTCTCTGCCGTGGCCTCTGCTGATACCACAGGAGGTACCCCATTAGCCCCTGGACTATGGTGAAAGTCCTAAATTTCCCTAGACTTCCTCTGGATGTCTCTCTAGTGAAGAGGGAGAGGGCTATCTTGTTCCTGTGTGGAAGTACAAGTTCGGACTCCCTAAGGGGTCTCCACTGATACTGCAGAGAAATAAAGGACCTCCCTACCACCCAGCAGAGATGACAGTCCCAGGTCCATATTTGGCTTTCTGACACCACCCTAGCAAGAGCACTGACTATTTCATGATTGCCTGACGAGGGTGAAGTCTAGGTTTCCCACACAGTCTCCCTTTCCTTCACGTGGGCAGGGTAGGGTCGTAGTTTTTACTGTGGTGTTTGGCTGCAATAGAGCAGCTATCACGTAAAATTATTCTGTCTTGCCAGGATACCCCTCTCCTGTTCTTTGGTTAGAGCAGGACTTTCTTGAGGTTTTTTTTGTTTTTGTTTTGTTTTGTTTTTGTCCGCCTCTATTGGTGTTTCTGGTTTACAACCTTCTTCAGCATCCAATGGGGTATATGAAGGAAAGAACAACCAACCAACCCAGGGAATTCACCACCACATCAGGTCCAAGATTCCTAGCCAGTCTTGTTTTCTCTCTACCTTTCAGAATCGTATTATGTTTGTTTTATATGTAATGTCCAGAGGTTTAAGCTATACTTAGTGAAAGGAAGGGGGGGAAAGTATGTTGACTCCATCTCTCTGAATTAGATAGGCTTTTTAAGAAACTGTCGAACTGTTTTCCAAAGTGTTGGGTAAGAGTTCCTATCAGTGGTATCAGAGAGTTCCCAGTCACTCTAAAACCTCATAACACTTGGTATGATCAACTTTTTAATTTTTGCCATTCTAAAAGGGATGTAGTGATATGTCATTGTGGTTTTAATTTATGTTAACTTAGTGAAAAATCATGTTGGGCATCTTGTATCATCCATGTATTTCTCATCCACATATTTTCTCTGATGAAGTATCTGTTCACACCTTTAAGTCACTTAAAAAATTGAGTTGTCTTACTATTGAACTTTGAGATACTCTTACACATTCTGGATTTTAATCTTTTCAGATTTCTGATTTCTGAATATTTTTCTAGCAGCCTGTGGCTTACCTTTTAATTTTCTCAACAGTGTCTTTCAAAGAGCAGAAATTCTTAATTCTGATGAAATCTCATTCATCACTTTTTCCTTTTGTTGTTGTATGTAGGAAACCTTTGCCTAACTCCAGATCACAAAGATTTTCTTCCATGCGTTTCTCTAGAAAGTTCAGTTTTAGGTTTTATGCTTCGGCCTATGGTCCTTTTAGAATTAATTTTTGAATTAATTTTTGTATGTTTTGTGAAGCATGGATTAAAGTAGCTTGTTGGGGGGCACCTGGGTGGCTCAGTCAGTTTAGCGTCCAACTCTTGATTTTGGCTCAGGTCATGATCTCAGGGTTCTGAGATTGAGGCCCACGTCAGGCTCCATGCCAGACGTGAAGCCTGCTTGGGGTTCTCTCTCTTCCTCTGCCCCTTCTCTCTCTCTCTTTCCCTCTCAAAAGAATTAAAGAAAGAAAGAAGATTGTTTGCGTGGGTTTCCAGTTATCCCAGAACGATTTGTTGAAAAGACTTGCTTCTCCTTTGAACTACCTTTGCATCTTTATCAAAGGTCAATTGACTATGTACGTCAGTCTATTTCTGTACTCTATACTCTGCTCCATTGATCTAATCAAGTATCTTTATGTCAACACCATTTTGTTTTGATTACTGTTGTTTTATAATAAATCTTGCAATTGGGTATCATAAGTCCTCTGATTGTGTTGCTGTTTTACAAAGTTTTTTTGGGGGGGGGATAGTTGCTATTCTTGATCTTTTATATTTCTTTTTGAATTTTAGAATCAACTTGCCAATTTCTTCAAAAATTTTTTTGATATTTTAATTGGGATTGCCTCAAATCGATGGATCAAATTGGGGAGAATTGATATGTTTAAAATATTGACTAATCTATGAGAGTAGTATATCTCTCCATTTGCCATCTTTGCTAATTTCTCTCAACAATGTTCTATAAGTTGCACATCTTTGTCAGATTTATCCTTCTGTATTTTATATTTTGATGCTATTCTAAGTGATATTTTCAATTTTTGATTTTTTATTGCTAGTATATATAAGTATAATTGATTTTCATATATTGATTTCATATCCTACAATCTTGCTAAAGTCATTTATTAATTCTAATAGGGTTTTTTTGTAGGTTCCATCATATTTTTGACATAGAGGTTCATGGCATCTATGAATAAAGATTTTTACTTCTTCTTTCCATTTTGGATACCTTTTATTTCTTTTATTTTCCTTCTTGACTAGCTAGAACTTCCAGTGCAATGATGAATAGAAGTGATGAGATCAGACATCTTTGTCTTCTTCCTGATCTTAGTGGAAAGCACTTGGTCTTTTTCCCCCAACTTTATTGAATAATTGAAAAATATAATTGTATATATCTGAAGGGTATAATGTGATGATTTCATAAGTATATACATTGTAGAATGATTACCAAGATTAGCATTTGGTCTTTCATCATTAAGTATGATGTTAACTATAGGTTTTCCATAGATGCCTTTTATCAGGTTAAAGAGGTTCCTTTCTTTTTCTAGTTGGCCAAGAGGTTTTATCATGAAAATGTTTGAATTTTGTCAAATACTTAATCTGCATATAGTGAGATGATTACATGGTTTTTCCTTTTGATTTGTTACTATGGTGAATTACTTTGATTGCATTTTAAATGTTAAATATACATTGCATTCATAAAAACAGTTACCATCATATATTTATCTCTGAAAAGTGTAGAAAAGTGTTCATCACATTTTATCAGAAGTAGCCAAAATGTACTCTTTAGAACATTAGCTCTATGGCATGTTAATGGATGCTATGCAAAAATAACAGGTCAAATTAGTTTGGTAAATGGTAGGCTAAACAGGTTTCTTTACCACAGGAGCTTTAATATCCTAGTGTGAATTGCAAATCCATAAAAGAAGAAAGTTGTTACACATGACTTTCCACATACTTAATTGACCCTAGACTTATCTTTTCTTAAATCACGTCTCAGACTAGAGTTTCATAAGACACACTCTGGAAAATTCAACTTTATATTAGATGAATAGTGTATCTCTGATTCTCTGGTTAGACCAGAGCTTGTCAATGGAAGCCATCATATTGAACTCATATTTGTAATATCTAATATCTGCCTGGCATTCTTTCACTCATTCATTCATTCTTTTTTTTTTTTTTTGACAAATATTTGAACTCCTTTGTATGCTGGATTCCACGCTTGGGGAAAAAGAGATGAAAGAAATGGTTTTTGCCCTCATAAAGCTCAAATTCAAAGAAAGTCCTCAGTGAATATTGGTTGAAGCAATATACAAATGAGAGAACTTAGTGGCTTAATTTTCAAACAATCATAAGTCATAGAACAATTTTTGGTGAAAATAAAGAGACGATTCCTAAAACAAACTTTATTTCAAGAGTCTCAACTGTGAAATGCTGTTCAGGGTGTACCCTTTTGTTCTTTACTCCACAATCTTGCCACTGAGGACAGTTGCCCAACTCTCTTTCAAATGAGAGTTACAACCTCTGCCTTTTGATTTTGACCCTTTGTTAACTCTCAGGAATGTTAGAGCAGTTTTTCTCAACACCAACATTGGATATGTACCCTTCTTATGTGTCTTCAAAGCATCTTGGTTTTAGTCTATCATAGTATCTCACCATTTTGTAGAGTTGCCTGTTATGTTTCTGTATTCCTTAATGGATATTGGGCTCTACGAGGACAAGTCACGAGTTCATCTCTGTTTCCAGAACTTAGCTTCAAAAAGTGTCTTATACAAAGCAAGACTTCAATTAATATTTGTTAAATGAATCGGCCCCTTTTATTTGGGTCCCTGTCCCTCACCTCCTGCCATTCTTTTCCTTATACTTTTCCTTGCAGCAACAAAATGTGTAGATCTCAGCACTGGGCTTTGCTCTTGTTTCTCCCTTGGCCTTGAATACCTTCTCCTTCCATCTTTACCCCTTGCTTATTTGCCTGGCTTACTCATACTGAGCCTTCAAGATTCAGTTCAGGATTGGCCAGGAAGCTTTTGGTGAAGTACTCTTCTTCTGTGTTCCCTCTACCACTTTTCCACATTGAACTGATATTATCTGCTTATTTGTTTCTATTAGTTTGTGGGCCTCCCCAGAACAAGAATCATTTTACTAGTGCTAGGAAATGACCAATAAATTGGACCTGTGGAGTCCAATCAATTAACTACACAGAAGTTCTTATTATCCCTCCAGGTTCCTGAGAAACTTCAGCAAAATACTAAACACAAAAGCTCAGCAATTTCTGCACAGAATATTTATTCCACATTAAGTTGTATGGTTGGTAGGATGGTTGGGCACTCTTGAGAGAACTAACTACTAACACCCTGGATCATGCTGTCCAATATGGTAGTCATTGGTCACATGTGGCTATTCAAAATTTAAATAAAATATAATTAAATTTAAATAAAATTAAAATTTAGTTCCTTAGTCACCCTAGCTACATTTCAAGTGTCACTGGCTATTGTCAAGTCAGCTCAAAATGAACATTGCCATCAGTGCAGAATGTTTTAGGACAGCACTGGTCTAGCCCATTAGATTCAAAGAAAACAAATACCAGTCTTTCAGTAATTGTTTAGGAAACAATTCAAGGTTGTTTTGTAGACCTAACACTCAACACTGCTTTTCAGAGGGTATTTTAGAAGGTCAGTTTCTGGCTGCATGAACAGCCCAGGTGCTGAAGCTAGTTAAAGAAAATAACGAAAAGCCTAAGGATTATATTTACAAAACAGTGAACCAAGATGACTGTGGGACAAATTTAAATTGTCTCTGGGTCCTGAACATTTGGTTACTTAAACATATTCTGCCAACCAAGTGTCATTAATGGTATCCATCCACATCTTTGTTTCTGATGTCTAAAATGTGAAACCCCATAAATTCACTTAAGAAGGGTCTTACAAATCTTGAGGGTTACTTAAGTGCCTGACACATAGAAGATATTTAATACATGTTGGTCGAAATAAGAACTTTTTGGGGGAACAATCCTGACTCATATATCCAGATGTCTTTTGGAATTAAACTCAAGGATGTTTGACATGTGATGACTCTTGGATTGTTTTTGGAAATTCTTTCCTGCTCAACTAGTTTGTAGGGCCAAAGCACTATTGAATTTGGCAATGCTAAAACTGAAAGCAAAGCCAAACTTGTAGTCTACCTGGAAACAGTGAGGGGAAGTCTTGGCCACATGCTGTCCCTGTCATGATAACAATCAAAACCAAATATCTTTATGAATAGTTTTATATTCAAGGCATCAGATTAAGAGCTGGGGATACCAGAAATTACACCATACACTCTTAGAAAATACAAAGCTTGAGACAGAACATTGGGAAATAAGATTTAAGAGTTTAAAGTTTTCTTACAGTGAATACACCATTATCCCACTGGACAGACTGTATGGGTACCTGTTTTTCATCACTCTGTCTTCCTTGCTCCAATGTCCAATTGGTTTTACAAGTTCTATCAAGTCTATGTCAACAACTGCAGTCAACCTCTCCTTTGCAGGCTCACTGCCTCTAACTTAGTTCAAGTCCTAAGATTTAAGTCCATTTGAAACAAACTCCTAACTGATTGCATGGCTTCTTCCTTTGCTCCTACATTTCCCTCCCACTACCATTTGTTTGATCATACAGAGGCGTAACCTGCTTAAAAATTTTCAGTGGCTCTCTGTTTCCTACTAAACAGAATGCATATTCCTAAACCAGATTGTCAAGGCCTTACCCAGTGGAATTATAACCTATTTTTCAGGCTTTTTTTTCCATTGTTGTCCTTCTTGTGATACTCCAGTCAACTTGGAATATTTGTTGCTCCTTGGGCATACACTATACCTTCATGCTTGCAATTCCCTCGCTGTGGAAATACTCTTCTCTTACCCTCTCATGCTTCATCCTTGTCTTTCCCAAACAAACTAAAAAATTCACCTTCCATGATTTTGTCTATCCTGATATAGTCTCTCTAACTCTATAGCATTTCACTTACAATCATTTTATGGCACTTCTCACATTTTGCCTCGTGCTCATCTTTTTTTCCCCCCAGAAGAGCTCATTCTTTTCCATTTTTGATAATGATTCCTACTGATAGGGGCGCCTGGGTGGCTCAGTCATTAAGCATCTGCCTTAGGCCCAGAGCGTGATCCCAGATTCCTGGGATCAAGCCCCTAATCAGGTTCCCTGCTCTGCTGGGAGCCTGCTTCTTCCTCTCCCACTCCCCCTGCTTGTGTTCCCTCTCTTGCTGGCTGTGTCTCTGCCAAATATATAAATAAAATCCTAAAAAAAAAAGATTCTTACTCATATATAACATACAAACAGAAAAGTACACAAGTTTTAAGTAAATAACTTGATGATTCTTCTACTAATTAAAAAACACCTATATTACAACCATGTGGATCAACATCACAGCAACCCAGAAGCTTCCTTTAATTCTTTTCTTTGTCTTTACTTGCAAAGGTAATCATTATTATGATTTCTATCACCATAGATTCATTTTAACTGCTTTTATACTTTATGGAATGGAATCATACAGTTTGGATTCTTTTATGTCTGGCTTCTTTTACTCAGTATTACATTTTTAAAATTCATCCCTGTTTCTAGGTGTAACAATAGTTAATTTTCATTGCTGTATTATATTTTATTGCATGAATACCTCACAATTTATCCATTCTTCTTTCAAAGGGATATTTGGGTGGTTTCTAGTTTGGGAATACTATGAATAATGCTGCTCTGAGCATTCTTGTACATATGTTTTGGTGCCTATATTTGATATATGTTTATATATATTTGATATATCTGGAGTAGAACTGATATGTAATAGGGTTAAGTGTTTGTTCTGATGTAGTAGATATTGTACCAATTTCTACCCTGACTAGCGGTGGGAGAAAGCTCCAGTAGCTTCATATCTTCAACAATTAAATATTCAGTTAAGTATTTTATTACCCATTCTGTTGGATATAAAGTGGTATCACATTGTGATTTTAATTAAAATTTCCTTGATGACTAATGATGTAAAGCACACTTTTGTTGGATATATCCTCTTTTGTGAAATACACAGTCAAGTCTTTATTTTCCTCAATGATTTGTAGGAACTCTTTACATATTCTGGGTATAAATCTTGTCAGATGTATATTCTACAAAAAACTAATCCCCAGTCTGTGGCTTGCCTGTGCGTGCGTGTGTGTGTGTGTGTGTGTGTGGCTTGTCTTTTTACACACTTATGTCATCTTCTGACATTTTTGATTTTAATGAAGTCCAACTGTGTACATATTTTATATCACTAATTAGACTAGAAATTGTTAAAGATAGAATCTGTGACTTATTGTTCATTCTATCTCTTAAAATTATGACTACAGTCTTGCATATGGTAAGAATTTGATATTTATTGAACTGAAAAAATGTGGTATATATGGTGAATTATTTAAAAGAGAAGAATCAATATGGAATGACACACCCAAATGAAGCAAAAGGCAGGAATTAGGAATAAGTTGAACTGTGACAGAGGAATGACATTTCAGGCAAGAAAAATAGGTCTGTTTTAATTCGATGGTGAACAAAGGGGAGAAATTCATCGGCCCTTATTTTTCTCTAAAGGACTATTTTTTGAGCTCCTTCTATGTGCCAATATACTACATAAATTATTTCATTGATCCGCAGTAGAAATTTCACAAGTAGGAACAATTTCCCTCATTTTGAAGATGAAGAAACTAAGGCTTAAAAAGGTTAAATAATTGGTCTTCTCAATGATCTTGGGATAACTGCAGAATTATTGACTGAATAGCAATCTACTCTCCTGTGTGCATGCACACTTCTGCTCCCACCAGTTGAGATGTCATTCTTAAAAAGTCATTGTGTTTATTCCCAAACCTGTTTATGACTGTTGTACTTGTTATTGGAATTAGTTCATTTAATTAAGGAGATAAAAAATGCTTGTAAACTTCTAAAAATAAAGTTAAATGCTTTTGAAAAACCTCAGGAGGGGCGCCTGGGTGGCACAGCAGTTAAGTGTCTGCCTTCGGCTCAGGGCGTGATCCCAGCGTTCTGGGATCGAGCCCCACGTCAGGCTCTTCTGTTATGAGCCTGCTTCTTCCTCTCCCACTCCCCCTGCTTGTGTTCCCTCTCTCGCTGGCTGTCTCTATCTCTATTGAATAAAAAAATAAAATCTTTTTAAAAAAATCTCAGGAAAGGCAAATCATTGAGAAGTGATTGTTCTGTGGGGGACTTCCTGAGAAGATGGCAAAGCAGGAGGATCCAAAGCTCATCTCATCCCACAGATACACCTGGAAAATACCCACATCAGGGTAAATAACCCAGAAAATATCCTGAAGACTGCAGAACAGACTCTCCACAGCTAAATGTATAGAACAGGCCACATCAAAAAGGGTAGGAAGGCCAGAAACGTGGTCAGGAACCAAAGTGACCCACAAGACTGTCTGTGAGTGAGGGACACCGAAGGCACAAAGAAGGGAAAGGAAAAAACCCCACACCAGGCATACCAGGCACAGGGGACCCACACTGGGAATACGAATCCCCATAACATTTGGCTTTGAAACCTGGAGGGGCTTAACTTCACAAGTCCTTATAATCAGTGGGGTTCAATACTTGGAACTTTAAAAATCAGCAGGCTCAACTCTGGAAGACCTAGAGGGCAATAAGAAACTGAGTCCCCACCCTTAGAGAGACAGCATAATAAACAACCCTGCTGTGATACAGCATAGAAGCAACAGTTTGAAAAATGCCTGGGATACATGGGAAGATTTATTTACTAATCTCAGAACATGTACTGGAGGGACAGGGATCTTTTGGAAGCTTGTCCAAGAACAAAAGACCTGGTGGGCACAATTCCAACCTCCCCTATACCCCTCCCCCCAGCCTAGCTACACAGACACCTGTAGGAACCAGCACGGTGCCAGCTATCTCCACCTAGCTTGCTAATGGCACACCCCACTCCCATGTTCTCTTGCAGACCCATTCCTTCCAATATCTTCAGCAGGGGTCCACCCAAAGTGACACCCCAGTGTGGCAGTATGCAAGCAGCTCCGACAGTTGTCAGCAGTACTCCAAAGTGACTTCTGCTCCAGGAGAGGGGAAGATAACCACATATACAAGTTCAATTGCAGCCCCAGAAGGGGAGTGGTCTGACTGCGGGCCCCACCCACTAAACCACTCAGGGAAAAACATGGGGAGGGTAACATGCAGTTCCATGCTACTGCATCTCTGCCAAACACCTGGTCTGACCCAACTCAAACCAGGGACACTCCAGACTGGCCCATTAGCAACACAGGGACAAAACCCTGCCCACAACAGGCAAACAGAGGCATTGCAGATGACTGGACTAAAGGCAAATGGCTTGGCCACAACAGTAGGGTGCACATTTTTATACACTAATAATGAAGTACCAAAAAGAGAAATTAAGAAAACAATCCCATTTAAAACTGCACCAAAATAATAACATATCTAGGAATAAACTTAACCAAGGAGGTGAAAGACCTGTATTCTGAAAACTATAAAAGATGAAAAGAATTGAATAAAGAAATTGAAGATGATACAAACAAATGGAAAGCTATTCCATGTTCATGGATTGAGAGAACGACTACCGTTAAAATGTTCATACCACTCAAAGCAATCTGCAAACTTAATGCAAACCCTATCAAAATATCAACAGCATTTTTCACAGAACTAGAACAAATAATACTAAAATTTGTATGGAACTACAAAAGACCCCAAATAGCTTAAGCAATCTGGAAAAAGAACATAACTGGAGAGATCACAAACCCAGATTTCATATATACTGCAAAGCTATAGTATTCAAAACCATATGGCACTGACACAAAAATAGACACATGGATCAATAGAACAGAATATAGAATGCAGAAATAAACCCACAGTTATATGGAAATAATCTATGACAAAGGAGGCAAGAATATACACTGGGGAAAAGACAGTCTCTTCAACAAATGGTGTTGGGAAAACTGGACAGTTAAACATGCAAAAGAATGAAACTGGACCATTTTCTTACACCATACATAAAAATAAGCTTAAGATGGATTAAGAGTCTAAATGTGGTACTTAAAACCATAAAACTCCTAGAAGAAAACGTAGGCAGTAGTTTCTCTGACAGCGGCTATACAGCATTTTTCTAGCCATGTCTCCTCAGGCAAGGGATACAAAAGCAGAAATAAACTATTTGGACTACATCAAAATGAGAGCCTTCTGCACAGCACAGGAAACTATCAACACAACTAAAAGACAACCTACTGAATGGGAGAAGATATTTTCAAATGATATAGCTTAGTATCAAAACTATATAAAGAATTTATACAACTTAACACCAAAAAAACCAAATAATCCAATTAAAAATAGGCAGAAGACATGAACAGACATTTCTCCAAAGAAGACATACAGATGGCCAATGGATGCATGAAAAGAGGCTCAACATCACTCATCAACAGGGAAATGCAAATTGAAACTACAATGAGATACACCACCTCATACCTGTTAGAATGGATAAAATCAAAACACAAGAAACAAGTGTTGGCAAGGATGTAGAGAAAAAGGAACCCTTATGGACTGTTGGTGGGAGAGCAAACAGGTGCAGCCACTGTGGGAAACAGTGCGGAGGATCCTCAAAAAATTAAAAATAGAGCTACCCTATGATCCAGTAATCACACTACTGGGTATTTACCCAAAGAATACAAAAACACTAATTCAAAAAGATATATGCACCCCATGTTTATTGCAACATTATTTGTAATAGCCAAATTGTGGAAGCAGCCCAAATGTCCATCGATAGATGAATGGATAAAAAAGATCTGGTATATAAACACATTGGAATATTATTCTGCCATTAAAAGGAAAGAAATGTTGCCAAATTTGCAACGACATGAACAGAGCTAAAGGGTATAATGCTAAGTGAAAGAAGCCAGTCAGAGAAAGACAAATACCATATAATTTCATTCATATGTGGAATTTAAGAAACAAAAGAAATGAACAAAGGGAAAGAAAGAAACAAACCAAAAAATCAGACTCTTAATTATAAGAGAACAAACTGAGGGTTACCAAAAGGGAGATGGGTGGGGGAATATAAGGGGATGGAGAGTACACTTATCATGATGAGCACTGAGAAATAGAATTGTTGCATCACTGTATTGTACACCTGACACTAATATAACACTGTACATTAATTATACTGGAATTTTTGAAAAATTAAAAAGAAAGAAAAGGAAAGTAATTGTCATGTGAGTTGGATGACTGTAAAAGATTGTGGAACAATATTAAAAATCTAGACGGATTCTGCATTTAAGATGCTTCCCAAGTATATTGACATTCTTGCTACTCTTAAAAGAAACTAAATGTGGAAATTATAAACCATAAATTATGGGTGCTGCTTATGAAAGGTAAACAAAACAAAAAGACTCCCCCCAAAACTCCATTCAGCAGACCTATACTTAAAGAAAAGATATTGGTAAACATCAAAAGATTGGCAGATGAATATGAGTTTCTATGTTTTAATTAAAACAAAATGTTTTAGGATATATATGCAATATTTTTTGGTGATTCTCTGCTTTGATCAATTCTCTTGATTAGCTGATTCACAACCAGTCCTAACTCAGCTATAGTTAAAAGCTGCTGCTCAGGGGCGCCTGGGTGGCTCAGTCGGTTAATCGGTTAATCATCTGCCTTCAGCTCAGGTCATGATCTCCAGGTCCTGAGATCAAGCCCTGTGTCAGGCTCCCTGCTGAGCAGGGAGACTGCTTCCCTCTCCCTCTGCCCCTCCCCCTGCTTGTGCTCTCTCTCTCTCAAATAAATAAATAAAATCTTTAAAAAAAAAAGTTGCTGCTCACTTGCATTAACAGCAATACAATTAGAGTTTCTTGCTCAGCACATGACTGGCCCATAGTAAGCGCTCGAAACATTAGCTAGTATTATTATTATCTGCGTTTGATGTAATTAGGAGTAGTAACTGCTGGGATGTGACTTTAACAAATAAGTGTTAAATGACAATTATTAACCACCCCAAATGAATTCAAACCGGTTGCAGATCTCAGATTCTTGCCAAAATGTAATAATGTTAATCAGATCATTGGCTTTTCCCTCATCCAGTATTAAATCCTAGGAAAATTTTTATTGAACAGAGGAAGGGTTGGTTTTGGTTTTTTGTTTTTGTTTTTTGTATTTTTTCTTAAATCTCATAAACTCCAGTGTGGACTAGTTTACTTCAGATCCTGGCAGAGTTAATAGGGAGGGGGAAACCTCCTGAAATAAGTGACTTCGCTCAGAAGCTACAGCCCAGGCATGTCTTTGAGGAAGCTGTTATAAGGACAATGTGTCTCATTTCTTCCTCTCCCTACGGTTCATTTTTAATTATTGACGTCACTTGTTCCTTCCATCTTTGCCCAAACAAATTCAACATTTCAACATTAAAAACACTAGAGAGGCAGTGACTGAATTGAAGAATGAATGATTTAAAGAAATAGATGTATAAGCTACAACTCATTCCCTCACTTTGCTCAGAGGCAGGGATTTTGGAGACTGTCATATGGGAACACTATTCAACCCCATTCAGGCCCGCTCTAAGGGCTCCAGCAGAGAAAAGCAGCAAAAGGAAATGTGGACGTCAGTGGGTGTCCTTGGGTCACGAGTCCCCACTCATACACAACTGTTCTCTGCATATTTTCTCACCGAGCTGGAGCTAGAGTTTACCCTTGAATGTGTGACATTATCAGTGTATGCTTTCCCTGGGGCATGTAATGGGATAGTCTAACATTAGTATGTGTGTCTGGCATGGAGGAAAATAGTAAGAGCTTGGTATACATGTGACATTGATGGACCCTTGAAACCCTGTGTTACTTTATAAAGCAGAAATCTATCCTAGCAGGTCTTTGCCAGAGGATAGCTCTCTAGATCACTTAGGTTAAATTTTGCAGACATTCACACACAAACTTCTAAACAGATACATAACAGTATTATGGATGCAGCTCTGCTGGTAGTTCTCCCTGCCACCCGCAGGCACACACATGTGTTAACTCATCGGCTCTCTGGCAGTACTGCGAGAACACAGAAAAGGGAATGAACCAGGCCAGTTTTCTGGGCTCCTGATTGCTTTCTTCTCCGAGTATTACTATCTCATAGTCTAATATCTGACTATGCACCACATCCCCAACTTCGAGTGCGTGTGATGGAGGGTCTCTTAGCCAGACAAGCTGTGAGATTTTTGAAGGAAGGATAATGTCTTGCCTTGACTTATATCCTCCTTTGCGCCTAGCACAAAACTTAATAAAAGACTGATAGACGCTAAGAGGAGAATATATCAGATGAAAGAGAGGGCGGTCATATGCTGAATGCAAACAGCATCAAAGCCCTTTTGCCTCGGGTTACCAGTTGTGTCGCCTTCCAGGGTTTTGACTGGCCTATTGCAGATGTCTTCTTTGCTCCCCAGAAGTTGTATGTATGTCGTAATACAAATCACCAGAATGTAAAGTGAGAGCAGTTCTATAAATTTCCACCACAGCCAGAGTAGGGCCAACCGCCTATATCCCTCTTCAGAATCCAATTCATTTCATCAAGTTTTATTATTGCCCAGGCCAGCTGCCAGTGGTACCAACTGAATGACCCAGGTCTGACATGAGGAGCTGAATGGCTCCCATACGGCCTGAAGACTCTTTAACTGGAGGTCCATGAGCAGGGTGACAGTGAGAAAGCTGGCATCGGAGAGCTTAACAAAGTGTCCAGGGTCTCAGGATCAAAAACTTAATGCTGCATAATATACTAAAGCTCACACTAACCAGAACAAGAGGATTGATGTTGCCTTTTAAGCTGGAGAAGCTCAAGCAAACCTGTTCAGCCCCACGTGGATTCCTGAAAATAATAGCTAATATTTATTAAACATTTAGCTATAAGTGCTAGTGCTTGACAGGAGTATCTCATTGAAACCTTCTAAACTTTATGAGCAAAATACTTTTAGTCTCATTTGCCAAAGAAGAAATAGATGTGAAGATCAATTAATAACATTCCCAAGATCACATGGTTGGTTAGTAATGGCGCTGGGATTCAAACCCAGGCTCTCTCAATCTATGGCCAGTTGTTCAGACAATTAGCTTTTTGCCTCCTTGATGGCAACCTCCAGTGAATATAAAGGACTCTCTCATTTTTCTCTCTCCTGTCACCCTCACCATCAATATTCTCTGTAAGGGACAATTTCAAATAGCTTTAGGCCTTCTATGCTTAGCTGAACTTCTGAGCCTCTTAGAGTTTTTTGCCTGAGGGTGGGATGGGGAGCTTTCCAACGACCTTGGTCCATTCATAGGACACTACTCCTACGCTTGGTTAGCATCATTAAGAATAAAAAGGGGGCCTCTGACATGGGCTCCTGCCCTCCAGTTCTATATAGCCTTGCAAACACAAGTTTCCTTGAATAACTGGAGAACAGGCCAACAGATAATTACATGACATGATATAGTTGTCTAGGAGAACGGGACAGTGAATGCGATAGGCAAATATAAAAAGATTACCATTCAAGGTTAGTGTTCATGTATTTAAATGAGACTAGTCGGCATGGTGACATTTTCTAGTCATGCTCAGCTATGTGAGTGCTGTTGTACCATAGGCAGAGAGTGCTATACCTGGATTGGGGTTTTGCTAAGCAAGTATCATAAGTGCAGTTGAAATATATTTAAGGGAGTGATTACGGTGGTTGATCGTGAAGGTCATTTGCACCAGGTAGAGAGGGACGATGTGAGGAATGTGGAACAGGTGTCAAAGAATTATAGATCCCAGCCAGTACGGGGACTGTCGGAATCAGGGTATGAGAGGGGCAACGTGAGTGCTGCGGAAAATCAGAAAAGGTACCATTCTTACGGGCCAGAATAGTTGGAGGAGGTTTACTTGAAGGTGGTAGGATTTAGTCAGAGAATAAAGAACAGATAAGAAACTTAGATCAATTAGACAAAGGATCGAAGATAGGAAACTGAGGGATATATGAGCAAGGTCGCGAAGCCTGCACTGAAGATAATGAATTTAGGAAATAGTAAGGAAACCAGCTCTACTAGGATATGAAGATCAGGCTGGGGGATGTAGGGCATAAAGTTTGATAGTAAGTGTTGCTAGATGACGACTCAGGTACAGGGAGTACAAGGACTATTTCTATCTCCCAAATACTCCAAAACAAATCTGTATACTTTATTCCTTTGTTTGCCAGTGATTATGAATAAGGTCTCTGCAATTTAAATGGACAATATTGCCCCTGTTTTAAAACCTTGTCACATTTTATCAGTAACTTTGCCCCCTGCTTTCGACACCTTTTATTGGCTGCATATGGTGAATTTATGTGTTTGCTTACAGTGTTCTGTGTTGAATACGTAATTTAGCACAGCTACGGTTCCCGAAGCAGGGACCCAAGATACATTTCAAAGCTTCTAAAAACTTAACCAAAAATGTCCAACTGAATAGACTTAAACAGTGACCTAAAGATGCCATTGCCATTTCTAATTAAAAACAATTACAAATTATTAAACTTTATATAACCAAGCCAATTCTCCATGTTCCACATCATTTACTCATTCAACATCTGAGCACCAACAATAAGCCAAGAATCAATAGGGATATAGAAGGAAAACAAACAGCCTTTCCCAGACTAGTGTGCAAGACAAACAAGTGAAAAGGTACGACTGAGAAGATAAGTGCTACAATGGAAGTAAACACAGGGAGCAATAGGAAAGACTTCTTTCCTGGAAGCAGATGAGAAGCCAAAAAAGATGTTGGAATTCCAGCAGTGGTCATTTAACCAGCTACAAAGAGACAGAGGAAGTTCCTGGGGAAGGAAGCAGCAAATGGAAAGGCTCAGATGAGAGGAAGTCTCCCATGAGAGAGGAAGAAAGCTCCCAAGTAATTCAGGATCTTGGAGCAGCAAGTAGGGGCGCATGGGGGAGCTGAGGCAGGAGAGACAAGCCTGGCCAGACACAGAAGACTGTAAGTATGTGTTCTGTAATGGATGCAGCTTGGAGTCATTGATGTAATTCAAGCAAAGGAGAGGCAGCAGAGAATGCAGAATGGAAAGCTCATTCTCGTGGCAGAGTAGAAGACTGGGGCAAGGAAGTCAGGTAAGAGACTTTTGCAGTCATTTGGGTGAGAAATGATAGGGCCTGGAACAAATGGGGCTATAGAGGAGCAAACCAACACCACAACCGTTTAGGAAGTGGACTCCATTAGGTGCAGTGACCGATTATAGAGAAACTAATGGAGAAGAGGAACCAAAAGATGTTTTTCATCTTCCAAATATCTCACAGGGGCACAAAATCAGTTTATTCCTTAGATCACTCTAGAATTGTGAAATTCCAGTAAAAAGTTGAGTCATGAAGCTTCTTTTTTATCCAGGGGAGGGTGAGTTTCTCTGGGTTTGGGCTTTGGATTTGTAGTCTGCAGAAGAAAGTTTGGACACAACGTCTTTAAAAAAATAAAAACAAAAATAAACCTAAATTTATTTGTTAAAGTAATTCTTTTTATGATAATTAAAAATAAATTACTAGCAATAGTATACAGCCATCTATTGAAGCTTTGTTTTCTGTTTGTCAAATCTTTAAAATGCCACGTGGCTAGAACTTACTCCAGCGACAGTCCCACTCAGTCCCTCTGTCCTTGTCCGATTAGCACGGGCCAGAGTCATAGCTCAGCTATCTTCATCCGTTTCAGAAGGATGAGGAAATCCGAATCAGCAGAGCTCTCCAGCATGTGTTTGATATGATGAAATCACATTTGTCCTCAAAACAAGAAATAGTCTTTGCTATTTTTATGGTTTTTTTTTAAACTAAAAATTCATCCGTATGTGCCCAGATTCTAAATGACAAAAGCCATTCACTTCAACTATTTCAAGTGAAATAGAGTCATTGTTTGA
Source organism: Ailuropoda melanoleuca (assembly GCF_002007445.2). NCBI lineage: Eukaryota > Metazoa > Chordata > Mammalia > Carnivora > Ursidae > Ailuropoda > Ailuropoda melanoleuca. The sequence continues at coordinate 123,358,241 of NC_048219.1, read as the reverse complement.
AGAAAAGATTATAGGATTATAGCTGTTAAGTCTTTTCCATTGGGAACTGACTGGCAGTCGAGTAGTCCCTAGTCCCGGTGTGGTTCAGCCGCAAGGCTGGGTCTCACCACCAGCCCCCCAAGCCAGGGCGTGGCCGCCCCCCCACACACACACAAACGGCCCAGGAATCACGGGAGACAAAGGAAAAGAGAAATCTGTCATCTTAAAGAAAAAAAGAAAACCCCTAAAATTCCAATTTTCAGGTTTAAAGAGACACTGTGAGATGTACAGCTGTGTGAAAAGCTGCTTCAAGTCACATTTCTCTTGTCACAGTTACCATTTGGGTAGTGCTGACTCGGCTTACCTTTGCCTCGCTTTTCTTTGCTAAGCCCAGGCAAGATGCAGAACTTGGAAAGTGACCTCTGTCCCAATGCCAAACGGATGACTAAAATAAACACAGAAAACCAAATCATGGTCTCGACTCAAACACCCATTTTGTTCATTTGAGGCTTCTGACTTCCTTTTGGAACTGCTTTCTTGAGATGCCCAGATGTGGTCTTCAAAGTCTCTCTCTTGTATGAGTTTGCTTTTTAAAAAGTTATGTAAGCCATATGCTCAAGAGTCTGACAGCAGTCCTCTCTACTGACTGGGTTAGAGGGTGGGTCGCAGCGCGGTGTGAGACTGTAAAGAGCACGTCCAGCTGCATCTCGAGTAGCTGAAGCTGCTTTAAAATGTGAGCTCAGAATCCCTTGCCTGACCTTTGGCTGGAGTGATTTGGAAGTTCCAGTAGTGTGGTCACCATTTTTCACATGTAGAAAGGAAACAGACTGGCTAAGTAAGACTGGCATAAAATTTTAAAATATATTAGGGTTCATAGAGATTTTTTTTTTAAGTCATGATTAACCCTTTGATTTTTCCATGGAGTTTTCGTGTTACTGTTTTTGCCTCATCCCACTATATTAGGCTAAGAATTATGGTACTTAAGCCTTCCTGAGTTGTTGGGAAATATAAAAGCCTTCTAAGATCTAGCCCTATCAGTTAGAACTCTTTCAGTTGCAGGTGACAGAAACCCATCTCAAACTGGCTTAAGCAGAAAGGAAATTTATTGGCTTATATAACCGATAAGCCCAGGAGTACGCTAGCTTCCAGTATGGTTGGATCATAATGTGTAACAATGACAGATGGAATCTTTCTTTCTCTCTCTCCAAGTCATAGCTCTGCTTTCCTTTACGCTGGCTTTCTTTTTGGATGTGGTGACAAGATGACTATGAGCAGCCCCAGGCTTGGCAACATCAGTAGAAAGAGATCCTATTTCTTTGTTTCTTTTTTTAAAATAATTTTTAATTATGTTATGTTAGTCACCATACAGTATATCCTTAGTTTTTGTTGTAGTGTTCCATGATTCATTGGTTGCGTATAACACCCAGTGCACCATGCAATATGTGCCCTCCTTAATACCCATCACTGGCCTATCCCAATCCCCCACCCTCCTCCCCTCTGAAGCCCTCAGTTTAAGAGATCCTATTTCTATACAATCCTTTTAGCTCTCATTGGCCTGACTTATGTCATGTGCCCATCCTTGAACCAACCACAGTGGTCAAAGCCTTGCAGTATGGTCAGCCTGCTCTTACTGGAACCTCACTCAAATCATAAGGACAGTTTGAGAAGATGCAGAGTTTCCCAAAGAAAAAGTGAGTTACTAATACCAAAACGGGAACAGGTGCCATAATCGGCAGTGTTGGCAACCTCTCCAAAATCCAGTTTCCCCTTCTTCCCTGCTAACTAAACCCTGATTATGTTTAGGCATTTTCTCCTTTCCATATGGCTATGGACTCCAGGTAAGGGGTAAAGGGGTGGGGAGGCTGGCCGGGCACAGAGTGTCAGAGTCCAAGCAGGACGAGGAAGGCATCCAGTACATAGGACAGCACTGACAGCATGTCACAGTCTGAGTATAGTGAGGCAGGCATCCATGCAAGAAAGGTGGTGGTGATGCCCTATAGGAGATTGGTTACATACAGGGTAATTGATCAAAGGAGTAATTAATACATTATAAATCATTGGGGCCAGGTTTGTCACTGATGGAAAAGGGAGTTACAGGTACAGAAAAGGAGAAAACTAGTGAACCTCATGGTGTTGGACTGGAATTGGAGGTTATCATTGTGAATTTAAAGTTTTTAGCTGAAACTAATGTAATGTTGGGTGTCAATTACATCTCAATTTTTAAGAAGTTAGTATCACCAGTAATGGGGCAAATTGACATTGTGTGCCTCTGATATAATGCACTAAGAAGAACATCATGTCACTTCTATAGTACTTTGGCTCAAAATACATAACCTAAGTCTAATCATGAGAAAATATCACACAAACCCAAATTAAGAGATATCTGCAAAATAACTAGGCAGGACTCCTCAAATAAGTCAAGATCAGAAAAGTTAAAGAATATGGAACTGTTAGAGATTAAAGGAGACTCCAGACTGGATCTTGAACCAGAAAAGCCTCAGTCATGGCATAGTTAGTGAAATTTGACTAAGAGCTATGGATTATCTTGGGTATATCAAGCAAAATCTATTATTAAAGTTAATTTTACCTCTTTCTTTTTTATTTTTTAACATGATCACAAGAAAATTTTACATTATGTATGTGGTTCCCATTATATTTCTATTGACCAGCACTGATCAAGATCTTTAATATTTTCTTGGTACTCTGGGTCACCCACTCTGAATAGCCTCCTGGTTAACCTACTGACTGCATTTGCCAGCAATCAGCTCTTGGGAATACGCTCTGGGGGCTTGTACTTGGGCTTGACAGTGAGGCAGTTCTCAGCAAGGTCAGCAGGTCAGCAAGGTAGAATACCTCAGAGGAATAAATCTCATTTAGTGGCCCTTGGAGCTATCTATCCTCTTTGCTGTGATTATTTTTGTTGCACTCATCTAGAAAAAAGATGGGAATATCAGTGGGACTTCCACCCCGCAACTGAAGTCAGATAATCAGGGTTCTTGCTCATTTGTCTGACCTGTTTTTCCCACCCAGTACTATCATAGTGGAATAAAGAGTCTTAACAAATATCAGAACTTTGTTACACATGATTTTTAACTTTCATTTTGTTAATGTGATTAATGACATCGATTGATTTGTGGATGTTGAACCATCCCCACATCCCTTAAATAAATCCCCCTTGATTGTGGTGTATGATACTTTTAATGTATTGTTAGATTCAGGTTGCTAATATTTTGTTGAGGATTTTGGGATCTATATTCATCAAAGATATCAGCTGTAATTTTCTTTTCTTTTTTTTTTTTTTTAAAGATTTTATTTATTTATTCAACAGAGACAGAAACAGCCAGCGAGAGAGGGAACACAAGCAGGGGGAGTGGGAGAGGAAGAAGCAGGCTCATAGTGGAGGAGCCTGATGTGGGGCTCGATCCCATAACGCCGGGATCACGCCCTGAGCCGAAGGCAGATGCCCAACCGCTGTGCCACCCAGGCGCCCATCAGCTGTAATTTTCTTTGTGTGTGGTGTCCTTGTCTGATTTTGATGTCAGGGTAACACTGGCCTGGTAAAATGTGTTTGGAAACTTTCCTCCTTTTTGATTTTAGGTCTGTTAATATTTACTTTATATATCTTAGTGCTCCTGTGTTGGGCGCAAATACATTTACAAATTTATATTTTTTTTTGCTGGATTGACCCCGTTATCATTATGTAATTCCCTCATCTTTTATTACAGTCTTCGTTTTAAAGTCTATTTCATCTGATGTGAGTATAGCTACACTGGCTTTATATTCATTTCCTTTTGCATGGGATATCTTTTTCCATCTCCTCACTTTTAGTCTGTGTGTGTCCTTACTTCTAAAGTGAGTCTCTGTAGGCAGAATATAGATGGATCTTGTATTTTTATCCATTCAGCTGCTCTATGTCTTTTGATTGGTGAATTTAGTCCATTTACATTTAAAGTAGTTATTCATAAGTATATACTTTTTGCCATTTTGTTTATTGTTTTCTGGCTGTTTTTGTAGTTCCTCTCTGTTTCTTTCTTCTTCTTTTTCGCTCTTTCTTTGTGGTTGGATGGCTTTCTCTAGTTTTTAGATTCCTTTCTCATTTTCTTTTGTGTATTTGAGTTTGTTCTTGTGGTTACCATGAGGATCATGTAAATACCCTATGTAAATAGCAGTCTGTTTTAAGTTGACAGCAACTTAATTTAAAACACATTCCAAATTTTTACCTTTTTATTTCCTCCTTCATCCCCACATTTTATGTATAAATAGTGATAGATGATAACTAGACTTGTGGTGTTGATCACTTTATAGCATATACAGACGTGAATTATAAAGCCATATACCTGAAACTCATATAATAATAACTTATTTTAAAAAGTTGTTACAGGAACGCCGGGGTGGTTAAGTCAGTTGGGGGTCTGCCTTTGGCTCAGGTCATAATCCCAAAGACCTGGGATCGAGCCCCGCATCAGGCTCCTGCTAGTCTGCTTCTCACTCTCCCTCTGCCTGCCACTTCCCCTACTCATCCTCTCTCTTTCTTGCTCTCAAATAAATAAATAAAATCTTTTAAAATAAATAAATAAAATAATAAATAAATAAATAGTTGTTACTCCCACCATGATGGTAGGATCAAGGGAATGGTTCATGTTGTTTTCCCCAGAAAAGAAAAGCCCTGCTGGTATACCTCAAAAAATGTGCCAACACTCACTGGGTTAACAGTCTTTTTTGTGCTTTTGATGAATACACTCTTCATTAAATGTCTGAAAGCCAAATTGCTGTGATCTTCAGAAGAAGTAAAAGCTTTCTAGATTTTATCATTTTGACAGGTGAAGCACATCTGCTACAATCAACAATTTTTTAGTATGTTAGTCTCACCACACAACTTTAGAAGCATGTCTTCCTTCTTTTTAAATTAATTTATTGGGGTTCTAACATCAGTTTACTGAACGAAGAGCCTGGTTATGTCTATAATATCCTATAACATTCTTATATGAAATAGTATTTTGGGAGGCAAAAAACACGGGTCTAGCTGCAAACACTTCCAGGAAATTCCTTTATGCTATATTTATGTAAATTTTGTGTCCAAAAAGTAAAGGAGCAATTAAAGAAGTATATTCCTTGTATTGCTAATTATGTCATGCTTTACATACACAGAGGTCAATTAGTAGACATCTACTACAATGATTTTTGTGCAATATGGTACAAAGAAGAAAAATTTGTCAAAAGAATCCCAGAGCTGTAGCATTCATCACAGATCTTAGTTTGCCTGAGTCTTTCTATGTTCCACAGCAATAGTGATTTATAACATTGCAGGGCATTAGGAGTTATAAACCAAGGTACAGCTCTTTTTGAGTTTCTCAGTTGTTATAGGAAAGAGGAAATCTGCATGGGGAAGGCACTGATAAATCCATGCAAGCATAAAGAATGACTAGACATATAAATTACAATGGAAAATGAGAGTCAAGATTTAGAAAAGATTTGGCAATTCTTTTGATGTTCATATCATTAGCCGTGAAGATTCTATTTTCATTATCAAAAAGTGTTCATGAATGTTATTGAATTTATGATCCTATTCAAATTTGCTTCAACACCTAATGGGTCTTTGAATCATGTTTGTCTATTGCAAATATTTCATGAGCTTGGTTAAAACACACACACAAAAACAAAAATAAAACAATCAACCACAAACCAAAGAGTTCGTGACCATTGATATGAAGTACATCAAGTGTTTTCTCTGTACCTTAACGTTATGATTGAACTGAGTGAACTTGTACTCAATTTGGTCATTTGATGAAATTCTTTGGGCCCTATTTAAGTGTTGTGTTAGAGCCTATATATTATCCAACTTCTTACACCTAGATCTCTTCTAGAGAAAGGGAAAAAAACAATTGGTGGTTTTCATTCAGAAATTTTAAGAACTCAAAATATCCAGATGTTGAAACTATTGATGACCAGCTAATGACATACTCTTGGAATCCACTAGGTATTTACTTTTCTACTTCAACTTAAATCCATGCCATGCATTTCTGTTGGCCAAAAACCTGAACACAAATTGCCTAGGGAAATGTCTCCCATCTTTGTGCTCCAATTAAAACCTATCCATCTCATAATTTTACTGCTGCCATAAAAGGAAATTTGTGTGTGACATTTTTCCCATTGCAGCTCTCAAGAGCCTCTCTCTGTTTACTGAGACTCTGGACAGTTTATTGAAATCCTGGTCCTGCCCTTTCTGTCCTTGTTTCTTTGGCACCACGGGTACAGAACACACTAGAACCATGACCGCCAGACCTCCCTAGGATTCCTGGAGTGAGTTGCTGGCTGGGTTCAGCAATAATGGAAGCTCCAAGTAGAGCAAAATCACAGGGCCAGGGCTCCACAGGTAAAGTTCATAGTTCATAAAGCCACTGTCTAAACACAATCTCATTTTGGCCCAGAGGATATGGGATAGATTGATTTCTTTTTTGTGTATTTCTCTATAACTAGGATCAATATAATCTGATAAAATCTAGAGAGAAAATTTTGCCTAGTGAGATTTCTTTTAAATTGTGTTTGCCGGGAGGTGTGCCAGACTGAAGTCCTTTCTTCCATAGTGGATTCAGTGCAGGCAGCAGCAAGCTGACCTTTCCCACCCTTTTCATTCACACAGTTCTAAGGAGAGGACCCACTTTTGTTCCTGGTGCTCATTCAGCCCTCAGCCTCTCTGCTGAGCCTACCAATTAGTGTTAATAATTGTGGCCAGAGTTTAAGGTCTGGACATGGGAACACAACTGAGAGGACGGATTCATTTTAGGAGCTAGACTGCTAAGAAGGCACCTGATAGAACATGGAGGAGACGATGGCACAAGGCTATATAATAGCCCAGGGGAGGTAGAGCTTCAAGTTTGGAAACTCTCTGTCAAAGGCTTTTCATGTTATATCAATCAACTCATTCAATTTGCCTCAAATTTTATTTGCTGCAATTGGAATAGCATAACAAGGCCAGGTATTTGTTTATGAAATTTCAACAATTGATTAGTTTCCGAAAAAATACTCAAAATACTCACAGACATTTAAAATTCTATCCTGAATCTGAATAAAAACTGTGAGAAGCTCATAATCCATTCCATTTGTTCTCACCCTACCGCAAAGATGTGTTTAGTAAAGAATAGCTATAGATCAGGGCTGCCTGGGTGGCACAGCAGTTAAGTGTCTGCCTTCAGCTCAGGGCGTGATCCCGGCATTGTGGGATCGAGCCCCACATCAGGCTCCTCTGCTGTGAGCCTGCTTCTTCCTCTCCCTCTCCCCTTGCTTGTGTTCCCTCTCTTGCTGGCTGTCTCTGTCTTTGTCGAATAAATAAATAAAATCTTTAAAAAAAAAAAAAGAATAGCTATAGATCAATAATCTTTTAAAGATGATGAGTTTAAGGCCCAGCAAGACGAAATAATTTTTGCTTTAAGTTAGGTGAGCAGTAGGATCACTAGGACTAGAACGCTCAGGGTGAAGGGAGCAAGGTAGAGTCACTCAGTGCATGGGTTTTAGCACAAGGCTTGTCTGGGTTCAAGGCTCAGCTGGCTGACTTTGGGCAACCTACTCAACTTCTCTATGCCTCAATTTCCCTTTCCAAAACAGAACTAATAAGAGTTTCTCACTTACTGGTTTGCTCTGAGGACTAGATGAGCTAATGTACACCACGTACCTAGAACAATACCGGATATGTGCTGTGTAAGAGTTTATTAAACATAAAATGCAGTGGGATGGTAAAGACCTTCTATTTTGTTCCTTATCTACTTATATGATCTTAAAAAAATGTTTCTTTGAAACTAATTTGCACAACATTCCTGGGATGTTGGGTAACTACTGGAGACCCAGGGTAGGGTCTGGCTGCTTGTCAGATGCACCGTGGTGGAGTTGTGACTTGCAAAGCCCATTGCATAGTTCCTCATATCCACCACCAGAAGGTATTGCTCACCGTAACTACAACAGACTTTTCATCGCCTCGTGTTAATGAGTATCATTTCATCTTTTGATCAGTGTTTTTGCTTCCAAAGATGGATTTGTATTTTTGAAATTTCAATTCAAAAGGAAAATGAGCTCTTGATCTATTCAGCACATATATTATGTAGATGTGACAATTATAGAGCTATAAAGAAGCATGCATACATGGTTAATGTGCAAATCACATGTGAAAGGTAACTCACAGGGTCCAAACCTCCAGTTTTAAAACTCATAACAGAAACCAATGAAATATTTATATGAGGAAGGCACAGACATCACATTTACATATGCCTATTCTACCATGAACAGGCAATTTACACACACATTCACATACACATATTCATATATCTATATATATAAAACATGACACTCCTGCTTCCTTTGTACTGTACAATGACAAACAGTCCTTCAAATGAAACATCACAAGAAAAAATTGTGGAATTACTAGGTCATACTTAAAGAGTATAATCAGGCTCTGCATCATAAATCTAAATTCCAGTTGTATTTATCCTTATCTTCCTACCACATTTACATAGGTGTGGTTTTGTTGGGTAATTACAATGGCATTTTTTAACAGTATAAAAAGGTTCAGAGGCAGGTGGGGATATATATATATATATATACACACACACACACACACATCTAATTCGGGAAATCTCACATGCCACTGCAGGCCACCAACAACCCTCCTTGAAATGACAGGTGTGAATGGTGGGAATTTCAGAGTGCCCTGTGCCTTTTTCTCAACATTCCAGGGGAGAGGGAGGATGTCCTAGTATGCAACAAGGAAAAACACATACTCCCTTATTCTCATGTTTCCCATGAAAAGATGACTAGAAGAGGAATATTCCAGCCTTTCCCCACTTCCTCACTTACTAACTCATGAGAGAAATGATTTGTCTGATTGGTGAGTTTTAAAGAAGGACATGTTGGGTGGGCTGGCCCCTTCTGGGTTTTCTTGAGGAGCCAGGCTGACCGTGTGACTCTCACATTTTGGTTTATTCTTTGTGATGTGATAAACCTAGTAGACAGGGCTTTTTTTTTTTTTTTCCAAGGGGGCAGTTCCACCTGTGGGGAAGGTGGGGCATGGATTGTTAACAATCTCTTTGGCCACAGACCTAAAGCAAGAGCTGCAAATCAATAATAGAGCTGGCATTTTATTTTTATTTATTTATTTATTTATTTATTTATTTATTTGACAGAGATAGAGACAGCCAGCGAGAGAGGGAACACAAGCAGGGGGAGTGGGAGAGGAAGAAGCAGGCTCATAGCGGAAGAGCCTGATGTGGGGCTCAATCCCGTAACGCCGGGATCATGCCCTGAGCCAAAGGCAGACGCTTAACCGCTGTGCCACCCAGGCGCCCCAAGAGCTGGCATTTTAATCTTCATCTGTTTATCTCTGTTCCTTCATTTTTATATAGTTTGAACTCAGCAATCTCAGTTTGGATTCTTAAAATGCCCAGCATTGCAGAATGATGAGTTAGGATCATGAAAGTTGCACATTTGCTGCCTTCTTCACCCCCCCCCAATAATTCTGTCACATAGTACATCTGATCAAAGGTTTCTTGGGTTAAGCAGTGAAGGGAATATAGTACAAATATTGGAATCGCAGGAAACAGAAGACACTGATTCATGGCAGGGAATAGACAGATAATTTGGTGTACGTTTGAGTGATGCCTTTAACCTGGAGGAACCTGACCAAAATACAGTGATGGAAAAATCCATAAGATTTTGAGGAAACTACCCTTTTGGGATCCTAATAAAATCCATAACACTGATGCCCATGGAAAGATTTCCAAGTAAATCAGAGGTCTACCAAATTTAAGGAGAAGCAGTGAAATTCACATCATTGCAATAGCAAGGTCAAAGCTCAGTAATAATGACAAGGTCATACTCTGAGATAAAGACAGCAGAAGCAGTTGCTAATTAAAGTAACCAGGTGGCAGAAAGCAGCATTAGGTTGAAGGAGGAAAATTTGAACATCTTCTGGGAACCAGCCAAAAGATAGGAGAGAACTTGGAAGCTACTTCTATTGGCATTAGAAGTCTTAATCATAACCTTTTTGTCTTTTTCCTTCAACTGGGGTAGCCTAAGAGAAAATAGTTATAGGTTTAGCCTGTGTGGTACCTATTCTCCAAAGATGGCCTCCCAGAGAACCATGCCTCCCAGTACTCACAACTATGTGTACCCTCCTTTCTTGACTTCTATTGGTTATCACAGAATCAGTAGAATGCACTGGGACTGATGCTGCATGGCTTCCAAGGAGGCTAGGTCAGAAGATATTACAGCTTCTACCTTGATCCCTTGGAATTCTCTCTCTAGGGCAGCTACCACATGAGATCTTTGACTACCCTGAGACTTTCATGCTGTAATGAAGCCCAAGCTAGCCACATGGAAGGGCCATGTAGGGAGATATGCCCAGGTTGTACCCAGCTATTCAAGCCATCTCAAACCAGGCATGAGAGAAAAAAACACTCTTGGACACCCAGTTGAGTCCTCAGATAACTCCAGTTTCAGCCAACATCTAACTTCAACTACATGAGAGACCCCAAATCAGAATCACCCAGCTGAACCCAGTAAATGCAAAGAATTAAGATAAATAAGAATAAATTATTTTAAATCACATTTTTAAAAAAGATTTATTTATCTATTTATTTGAGAGAGAGAGAACATGCATGAGAGTGTGAATCAGAGGGGAGGGACAGAAGGAGAGGGAGAGGGAATCCTCAAGCAGACTCCCCGCTGATTACAGAGCCCAATGTGGGGCTCAATCTCAGGGCTCTGACGTCAGGACTTGAGCTGAAATCAAGAGTTGGCTGCTTAATCAACTGAGACACCCAGGCGTCCCAAGAATAAATTATTTTAAAATCATTGATTGTTTCAGTAGTTATCTACAGCAGCAGATAATTGAAACAGCCTTCACAGCATGGGGTATGAAAGTGTTTGTAGTAATATCCCTGAACTGCTAATTCCAGGGAATTAGCCAGGAAAGACTCCAAGGAAGATTCCAGATGAGATTGCAATAAAGTTGGCATTAATGTTTTTACCCAATGGGGGTATCCACTTTAGTTTGGATTCCAATCATGAATGTTGCTCTTCCCTCTAAAAGGAGCAAGAGCAAAGAAACCAAAAAACCATTGTTCCCATCTGTTGGTCAGAAAACAAAAGAGGCACCTGGGTGACTCAGTTGGTTAAGCATCTGCCTTCCACTCAGGTCGTGATCCCAGGGTCTGGGGATGGAGGCCTGCATTGGGCTCCCTGCTCAGCGGGGATTCTGCTTTTTCCTCTTACTCTCCCTCTGCCCCTCCCTCTGCTTGTGCTCTCTCTCTCTTTCTCTCTCTCAGATAAAAAAATAAAATCTTTTAAAAAAAGAGAAAAAGAAAAGAAAAGCCCTCATTATTGACTGGCAAATAGAATAATTCTTGGGAAAGCATGTGACCTGTAGAAGGTATTTACAGGGAATCTTTAAGAATTTAAACCTTAAAAAAAAAAAGAAATACAAATGTTTAAATCTGATACATAAGATGAATTTGGCACAAGTACAGATGGAAACTAATAAAAATCCTGCAAAAAGTAGTAAGTCTCTGACATAAGAACACACTAGCACAGAGGCCACTGGGATAGAAAGCAAATAAAAGAAATACACAGGGCATAACATTAAGTTCAAGAGCTTAAGGTTTGGAACCACAGATCTGGGTTTGAATCTTGTCATTACCACTTACCAGTAGTGTGACCTTGGTCTAGCAGCTTAACCTCCATGAGTTTATAATGGGTAATCTTAGTACCTAATATAAAACCATAAATGAGTATTAAATGAGATGATAAATACAAAGTGCTTATGACAATTTCTAGAACATAGTAGGTCCTTAATATAAAGTAGCAATTCTATTATTCTCAAATGATTTGAGTCATTTTTGTATTTTGTTTGAATAACATTTTTTGTATTTTTGCTTGAGTCATTTTTTTGAATTTTTGCTTGAATATTTATCTAATTAAGGGTTTTTACCAATTTCTTGTTGAGGGAAAAACTAGAAGTCACATCTCGCTTTGTAGACTCTTGTATGAATTTGTAAGTCTAGTCATTAATGCTAATGAAATAGAAACCCTTGAAGTGTCAGTGACTTAATGGAACAGTTTATTTCTTGCTCACTCAGTACCCAAAATGGACACTTCTTGTAGGTGAGACTCTTCTCCAAGTGACGAGTCAGGGACCCATGTTTGTTCTGCCTTGTTATTTTGCCATCTGCAACATATGATCTCAACATGCACCACACCCACTTGATTGAGCCAGGCAGGGAAAGACTATAGAGTATTATTCCATACGGAAGTCTTCTAGGAACCAGGCTTGGAAGTGGCCTATGTCACTTCCGCTCTCATTTTATTGACTAAAATTAGACATATGGCCAGACCTAACAACTACAAGGGAGTTAATAGTCTAGCTAAGAGCCCAGGAAATTTGGTAATCAGATAGCAATGTCTGCCTCATAAAGTATAGAAGCAAAATGACCAGCACATGATATGAACCAAATAACAAGTATAATACATTCTGTGGCAAAATGTATATATACTCTCTCCCCTAGTGGGTGTTCTTCTCATTCTAATAATTTTATTTCCAATGTAAAGAATCCTCTAGATCAAGATGGAGATTTGTAGTCCTTAGCTGACTATCATTCTCAAGATTCTGGTGCCTAGAGCCAAAAAAAAAAAAAAAAAAAAAAAAGAGCGAGAGAGAGAGAAGTGACACTTTTAACAGATGGTTGCTTTAATGAGCTTTATTTCTGTTCAGGTGTCCTATATATTGTATAAATTCCCAAGTTAAGGGCCACCTAACTTTTCAGGCAAAAAAAAATCCAAACTATTTTTTTCTACACATTTTAGCCATTAGTATGTTTCCTCAGCAACTAATTTATTGAAATTGAGGTGCCATGTACACTTGAGTAGACCATTCATTCATTCAGTACCGTCCATATATCCAGAGACATGGAAGACGTAAGAGAGAGAATGGAGGACACGTTGATCTTAAACTGGTCACAGAGCTGCAAGTTAGATAGCCTGGAATATTTGGAGAACAATTTTAGGAAAATACAAGGTAGAATAGCCTGGTGTGAACATGATGACCACGTTTTCTAGGTCAAAATATCAGAACATGTGGTCTGACAATTTCTTTTTATTGATTTGTGAATTTGTTCATATGAAACTCACAAAGTTGTATTGAATTTGATGTTTCACTGACTATATGATGCAGTGACATCCAGTTTAAAACTTGGCGTCTTTTGTATAAAGACACTCAGGCAAACTTGAGATTCTTCCACTCCCTTTCTATCTCCTTAAGGGTGGTCTAAAATCTCAAGATACAATAAATCAATCAATAAAAACCTCAAGATATATATCACATAGGTAATGTCCAGGCATGGAGGAAGGGATTTGCTTGTCTTTGTGGGCCTCCCTTGAGCTGTTCATTTCACTCTTCTATTCATTGGCCTCAGTAATTAAAGTGTTCCAGAAACCTTCTCTTGGCTTCTGGGTCCAGCAAGGTCACTTCGCATTTTCCACCAACACTGAGTCTCTCCAAGTCAGCTGGTTCAGGCCCCCAGGCCCAACCACTTAGGTAGTTACTTTGCCATTCATGCAGCACAGCGGGCTTTGCAAATGCCCAGGCCATATCCTAGGAGGCCACGTAATGGTTCTTCTGCTCTGAGATTCAACTCTTGCCCAATTTATTTGTAGTTTCTCTCTCTCAGCCAAATATCCCCTTTAGGACTTGGCCTAGGACACTGTGCTCTTTCTCAAAGACAATCCATGGTGAACCTTAGTCATAGTCACTCAGCTTCTTTCCCACTACCAGCAGAAGAAGAAAAAAATGTACTTCCTATTCTATTTGTGAAGAGATTATTTTTACCATCATGATGCCTTCTTGGCACTCTGGTTTTTATGTAAGCTGTTTTCTCTCTCTCTCAAACTTAGCTCTTGATATTAAAAATAAAGTTTTCAGAATTAAACAAACTGAGGGCTTCAGAGGGGAGGGGCGTGGGGGATTGGGATAGGCCGGTGATGGGTATTAAGGCGGGCACATATTGCATGGTGCACTGGGTGTTATATGCAAATAATGAATCATGGAACATTGTGTCAACAACTGGGGATGTACTGTATGGTGACTAATATAACAAAATAAAAATTAAAAAAAAAACAATTCACAAAAAAACCACTTTTGTCTCTCTTACTCTGTCTCACTCCACTCAAAAGTGCTTTGGCTTCCAGACTATTGCCTCTGTTATGTATTTTTTAAAAGTTAAAACCTTAAAGCCAGGAATTTCATTAATTGGTCTTGGCATCACTCTAATCTGGAGAAGAGTACATATAAAGTGTTCCTGGTGCTGCTACAGAAAGGGCAGGGGTAAATGACATTTTTTTTTTGAATATATGATTTAGTATCAAAATATTTTTCTGTTGCAGAATTATAAAATATTAATTCATTAAGATAGGCTACTTTTAAAGAATGAAATAACATGAAATTGGAAGTGTCCTAGAAAATCCCAATTGTAAGTTTGCCATAAATTGCATTGTATGTATGTAAATATTGAGGGAATTCATTGTTTGCAAAAGACTACCAGGGGTCAGAGAAAGCTATGTGGTTAGTCACCCAGTTACTGGCAGCATGCAGCTGTGCCAATGGACAGATGGGCCTTTGTGGTCTCTTTAAATTCCTTAAAGTGATATGTCTGGCTTTTTAAAAATTAATTAATTAATTAATTAATTTGACAGAGAGAGAGACTGTGAGAGAGGGAAAACAAGCAGGGGGAGTAAGAGAGGGAGAAGCAGGCTTTCCGCTGAGCAGAGAGCCTGATGCGGGGCTCGATTCCAGGACTCTGGGACCAGGACCTGAGCTGAAGGCAGACGCTTAGCTGACTGAGCCACCCAGGCGCCCCTGTGTTTGCATGTCTTAAGTATCATCCTGCTAATAATGAATCAGTGGTTCTCAAATTTAGTGCTCAGAAGAATCATCCAGAGAGCTTGTTTAAAAATGCATTTTGTTAAAATAGTACAGACTCGTGAACTCTCTAGAGATTGATTAAGCCAGAGGTCGGCTCCACTGAGCAGTTTTAACAGACAACCAAGTAATCCCAGTTCAGGGTGGGCCTCAGACCACACACACCTTGAGAAATAGCATCTCAAATCAGGGAAGGGAAATGTCCACTTACTCAGCTGCCTTGTTGCATAGTTAGTAATCCCCTAATTCAGCATCATCAATCATCACCTGCACACGGATGGCCATGATTCCACGGCTTGCCAGGGTTCACTTAGAGGGCCTACCTGCTGGGGCAAGAGGGTGCCACCCACAATCTCCCAGGCATAATCAGCATCTCAGCACCACCTGTGATTCAAAGACTTGCTGGGCATGTTGGCCATCTGGACACACACACACACACAGAGCAGGTAGTGGTAGGATTGCCAAACAAACTGCCTATAGAGCAGCAAGCGTTTGTTCAGCAATTGGCCAGCTTCTGTGCCTTGACAGTGAGTTACCATTTTTAGAGATCTGATTTTTTTCCTCTATAGGGAGATATTCTCTCTTAATTCTCTGCTTAAAAATTAGCTGTTATGTGTGAAATAGTCTTGTTGCTACCAAGATACCCTGAAAATCATACTGGATTCATTTGAAGAGAAGATATGATAGGAAGATTATATTTCTCCTCATGACAAATGCAGAACAGTAAAGTGATGGGTGATTTACTATTGTTAATATTTGTTGCTATTGTTGCTGAATTGCTGCTAGCATTTCTTAAGGGGTCAAAATTCACTAGAACCATCTCATTTCTGAACATGTATAAAAACATGAAATACATATTTTTCTTCCCATATTACAACATCAGTAATTCCTAAGATATTCAGTGGGTTTTTTATTCCATTCTAAAGGGGCTACATTTGCAAACAGTCATCTAGGTGAACAGACAGTCAGTGCCCAAATACATTTGCTGACTCAAATTGGTTGTAGTAATTGGAACTAGGAGAGCTTGTGGGTAATATATAGGACTCAGGCACAAAAGGAAACCTTACAGCGCTTTGTGAAAATAAATCGTGCTTATTTTAAAGTGCCATACTGGGAGGGGAATTATTTACTATCACAAATTACAAGTTGTGAGATAAGACAAAATGGGAAAATGCAGGGAGCCTATCTGACTTCCTAGCAGTGAGACTAATTTAACATTGAGGTATGTTCTGCCAAGAAAAAAAAAAAAATCCACACCAGTGAGGCATTGAAAACCAGCCTGAACAATGCACTAGAAAACGCAAGGTGAGGGGCGCCTGGGTGGCACAGCGGTTAAGCGTCTGCCTTCGGCTCAGGGCGTGATCCCGGCGTTGTGGGATCGAGCCCCAAATCGGGCTCCTCTGCTGTGGGCCTGCTTCTTCCTCTCCCCCTCCCCCTGCCTGTGTTCCCTCTCTCGCTGGCTGTCTCTATCTCTGTCGAATAAATAAATAAAATCTTTTTAAAAAATAAATAAATAAAAAATAAAAAAAATAAAATGTATGGTGAAATGCTTCTGAAAGGAGGAATGAATGGACTGACTAGGCTTAATATACCTACCTGGTTCCATAACTTTCACTGCATTTCAGCCTTCTAGGACCTAATGTTCCAAGGTAAATCACTTCTTCTCGTACATATGTCAGCACAGGACACTATTAAATTCAGAAACCCGCAAAAATTAATTATAAAATTGCTATCATACATAGTGAAGGTGATAGAAAACATCCCAGTAATTTAGGCTCACTAGGGAGTCCACAATGAATCACTGCTCTCCGCTCCTGTTAGACTCCACCTCACTTCCCTCTGCCTTCTTCCTCCAGCTTTCCATAGCTTGGTCCAAAATTTCCTTCAGCCTTGTTTCAGTCTTTAGGCTAATTCAAATACCATGCCCTCTCACTCCTTCCCTGACTCCCAATCTGATAAGACTTAATATTTAGTTCATGATTAAGCTTGGGCTCTAGAGACTCAGTCACCACTGTTGCACCCATGAGTCCCTTGTCCACAATATTGGATCCTTGCTCACTATTATTGCCATAAGAAACAATCATGATCATGCAGACCTTATGGCCAAATTCCAAATATTGACAACTACCTTTACCGACACTTCCTACTGTCATCACCCATGGTCCTATGGCCTTGAACCTATGGGCTAAGGTGCTAAGTCCCTCCTCTAGGGTTTTCCACGGCCCTTCTTCTTTTTTTAAATTTTACTTAGTTAACATACAGTGCAATATTGGTATCAGGAGTAGAATTCAGTGATTCATCACTTACATACAACACCCAGTGCTCATCAGAAGTTCAAGGCCCTCTTAAAAGACAATGTCTGTTTCTTTGCAAGAACACAACCTTACTACAAGTCTGAGAGTCTATTAGACATTTACAGATATATCTAGGTCCAAGTTTGTCCAAATGAGTAAGATCTTACTGGTCCTTTGTTTCAGATATATTTGTCCAATCCTTTCAATCTAAGCCTTTTCAGATTTAGGCCCTCTTCTGTTTTACTACCCAACAAAGCTATATTCTCTTCCTAGTTTCATTCTGTGAATAAATACTGAAGAAATAATGGCTTTACCAAGTTCTTAAGGGCTCATCAAGACCTCAGGTACACTTTGCCCAATGTCCTTTACACCATCAGGTCCTACCTTATCTCTAATCTTTTTACAAGACTTGGTTCTGTTCTCATCCCTTTCTACGATTCTCCTTTTAATTCTCCTCTTTAGGGGCGCCTGGGTGGCTCAGTCGTTGGGCGTCTGCCTTTGGCTCAGGGCGTGATCCTGGTGTTCTGGGATTGAGCCCTGCATCAGGCTCCTCCGCTGGGAGCCTGCTTCTTCCTCTCCCACTCCCCCTGCTTGTGTTCCCTCTCTCGCTGGCTGTCTCTCTCTCTCTCTGTCAAATAAATAAATAAAATCTTTAAAAATAATAATAATAATTCTCCTCTCTGTTATCTGCTGATTTGAAGGCCCAGAACCCACTTGTCTTTCACAGGCACCCAATCTCTCCTTACTATATAGAGTATAGCTGCCAAAATAGCATATGTAAGCACAGAAATTTCTAAACATGGAGTATGAGATGTACAGTGTGTCACATGCAAACTAGAGAGTCAGATGGGAGGAAGCCATTCATATAATTTAAAAAATTAATTTAGGCCTTACAGGTCTAGTATGGACATGAGCTTACAATAATTGGACTTATCTCAAATGTAGGTGCTCACAAAGAAAAAAATGCAAGTGGCCATTTACTTCAGTGGTGAAATTAAACAGAATGCTAACACGTAAGACTGTTGGGGATGAGGGAAAATGAATGCTTTCATTTATGATTAATGGAAATGGAAAGAAGTATGCATTTGAGGTAAAGCAATTTGGCAATATCTATTGAAATTTAAAAAGCACATACCTTTAACCCAATAATCTCACTTAAACAAATATTTTTTGAGAGCCTCATCTATGTTATAAACTAAGAAAATCATATTGAACAAAATAGCTCCTGACCCTCATGGAATGAGTATTTATGAAGCAGATAGAAAAATTGACCAAATCACCCAGGAGATTAACGTTAACTAAACTACATTGTGATGTATGCTACAAAGGAAAAGTGCATTATACACATACATGGGGAACCTGATCATATCTGCAGGGTCAGGAAAGGCCTCCCTGAGGAAGTGAGATCAAAGAATGAGTAGGAGTACATTGGGAGAAAGAAAGGACTGTAGAAGTTAACGGGTTAAAAGAATGGGAAACATTCCAGACAGAGAGAACAGCACATACAAGCATTTCTTCCATCTGTTCATTTCTCACCACATCCACCCCTACCACCCTAGTCCAACAGCTAAGCTCATTCCCATATTAGGGTTTTTGCATTCTCTGTCCCCTTTGCCTGAAATGCTCTTCCCCATAAACTCTGCATGTTGGCTACATTTTCATTCAAATCCCAACTGTAAGAGAGGACTCTTCAGGGAGGCTTCCCTGCTCACCCAGTAAGGAGGAGACAGTTAGTAGTTCTCTTAGAGCATGAGAGCATAAAATAACAATGAACAAGATCGCTGTCTGATGTCTTGTTTATTTTTGGATTCCACTTTTTGTATGTCTTTTCTCATTCCACCCGCCTTGAATATAAGCTTGATTAGAAGAAGAAACCCTTCCTGTCTTTTTCATTGATAAAACCCCAGATTCTTGGAGTAAACAAATAAAAATGTTCTGCAGATGGAGGAGCATGGGAGAACACTGGAGGAACAGAAAGAAGGCTTGGTGTGGCTGAAAGGCGAAAGTAAGGAGGGAAAGTCAATCTGATGGAAACTTGATTAGAGCAGGGGAAGAATAGGCAGCCAAACTCAATTAGGAAGATTTTACAATAATGAGAGATGGTAGCAGCATGAATTAATTGAGTAGCAGTAAAGATAGGGAGAAATGGATGGATCGAAGAAATATTTAGGAGGTAAAACCATGCTTGGTGATAAATGGTATAAGGGTAATCATTTCTACTGTGCAACCATTTGGATGGCAGTACCATTCACTAAGAAAATACTGGGGTAGATGGGGTTTGATAGAATTATGAGTTTAATTTTAGATAAAATGAGTTTGTGGCAGTAGAATTTATGCATCTTGGGTCATGAAGAAAGGAATGGAGCAGAAAAATAAATCAAAAGTAATCTAAAAAGTAACAAATGTGTTGCAAGCTCCATAGTTCTAGAATACAGAGAGGTCTAATGTGAAGATATAAATATAGGCACCATTCCTGTATATACTGTGAGTAAAGCCTTGGTCATTGATGAGATCATCTAAAGACAGAATATAATATGCAAAGAAAAGAGTATCTAG
Organism: Ailuropoda melanoleuca; assembly: GCF_002007445.2. Taxonomy (NCBI): domain Eukaryota; kingdom Metazoa; phylum Chordata; class Mammalia; order Carnivora; family Ursidae; genus Ailuropoda; species Ailuropoda melanoleuca. The sequence continues at coordinate 123,338,456 of NC_048219.1, read as the reverse complement.
GTGGAGGTTGAGGTTGCACTGAGGAAAATGTGGCAGCAAACTACATTGAGAAGGACCCACAAAGGAGGTAGGAGGAAAAGCAGAGAGCCTTCTAAGGAACAGAGAAGATGGTCAAGAAGGTGCAAAGGAAAAGAAATGCCCCATTGGCTCTAACATCATGCTGGTTAAGGGGAGCTTGACAAGAACTGGTCTATGGAAGAATCTGTCTTACATAAATGCTATGCAAACACATAAAACCACACGACGATCGCTAAAACAGTAATTTTAGTAGCATGCAAGAAAATAATTTGAGTATCAATGGGGAATACCTACATAGATTATGAGGTACACTGTTATGCAGTTCAGTCATTGAAAGTGAGAAAATCTATGTATGGTGATATGGAAAGATGTCTAGATTTACAAATGAAGGGGGAAAGCACTGTATAGATCAGTACGGCTAGCCTGATCTATTTTTGCAAAACCTGTGTAGATAGCCTGATAGAGCTGAATAAAAGAGGAAGACTGAAGAATTTGTAGCACCATGTTGTTAACGGGGGACTCTTTTTGGGAGTGCTGCTAAGTGATGGAAGTAGGATGATAGAGGTGAGGGAAAGAAATGGTGGGGTTATAGGTGCTTTAGCTTTTTGTATATCTCAAGTTAAAAAAAAAAACAACTGGTCATGTGCTAAGCCTTCTTTTTACTTTGTGTAAAATTATAGTTTATCGGGGCGCCTGGGTGGCACAGCGGTTGGGCGTCTGCCTTCGGCTCAGGGCGTGATCCCGGCGTTATGGGATCGAGCCCCACATCAGCCTCCTCTGCTATGAGCCTGCTTCTTCCTCTCCCACTCCCCCTGCTTGTGTTCCCTCCCTCACTGGCTGTCTCTATCTCTGTCGAATAAATAAATAAAATCTTTAAAAAAAAATTATAGTTTATAAAAGCCTAACCCAATATAAAAGCTGAATCTATAAAATAACTGCTTTCAGAAATATGTCAGGCAAACGGATAATGTCACGAGAGGCCAAGAAAGTTTAATTGGCACATTCACTAATTGGAACCCCTTTCAAAGCACAAAACAATTATGTTATGATTTTAAGTCAAATGCTAGACATACCCAACATAGTAGTCTTCCCTTAATAAATACTTCATCCAATTTGAATTCCCATATTTTTTACAGACTAATTAAAGACCTATGCTCGGTGAGCACATTCTTGGATTAATAGTTTTATTTATTTTTTAAATTAATGAATAGATCCTATTTTAAAGCAGGCCATAATGAAAAATAGTGCAGGAATCATGGTCTTATTTTCCTTTACTTTGGCAGATGTATGGCATGCATATGTGTATGTTTGGGGGGATGGATACGCATATAAATGTACATTACATATGTATTTACGTTGTGTGTTTATAAAACTAATGTTTATTTTTCCCTGGGGAACTTCAGTATGCAAATATTATAAGCAAATGGAAGCTGTTTTTTCAAAAAAATCTTTGTATATATCTATATAGTTGTATGTGGAACTATAAATTGATAAGTTTATACATTATTTTCAAACAAAATAATTCTCAATATTTTTTCATATAAAAATGGAATCATCTCAGGGCTCCTGGATGGCTCAGCTGGTTAAGCAGCTGCCTTCGGTTCAGGTCATGAACCCAGGGTCCTGGGATCAAGCCCCCACATCAGGCTCCCTGCTTAGTGGGGAGTCTGGACCCCCCCGCCCCGCTCATGCTCTCTCTTTCTCTCTCTCTCTCAAATAAATAAATAAATATTTTAAAAAATGGGAAAAGGGGTCATCTCATCCATTTTAATATTTTTAGTCACTAAAATTCACACAATTTTCCAAATATATAATCAAATACAAATTAAAGTTTAAGCAGATATGATATGTATTTTAAGAAATTCCTTTTAACATTTAAGCAACTTAAGTTTAATTTTAATAAAAAGGAAAAAGTCAATAATAGTATACTGTGTTTTACTGTTTTAACTAATATAATTAAAAAATCAGGGACACCTAGGTGGCTCAGTCAGTTAAGCATCTTCCTTCATCTCAGGACATGATCCCGGGGCCCTGGGATCAAGTCCCACATCGGGCTCCCTCCTCACCAGGGAGTCTGCTTCTCCCTCTGCCCCTCACCCCACTTATAATTTCTCTCTCTCTCTCGCTGTCTCTCTCAAATAAATAAATTAAATCTTTAAAAAATCAAAATGAATGTATTACAGAACTTTCTTAAAATGATAGAAAGGAATTTTAAATGTATTTCTAAAATCTTTTCTATAAGAAGTTGCATTTAGCTTCCTAAATGGATCAAGTTGATAAAGTCTATAAATCACCCTTGATCAAAATCAGCTAAATTTGCATACTGTATAATTTAAGAGTAACTTATTAACTTGGGTCACTCTCCACAGTTCAATTAAAGCATCTGAAACCTGAAACAATCAAGAAGCAAGAAAGGACTTTTAAGGGCTGAGAAGTTTACAATTTTTTTTTCATTACTCTATAATTCACTAAGATTCCATCCTTTTTTATCATATGATGTTTATACTTTGGACACAAATATAATTTATCATCATAATGTAAGAAGCACTATAGAAGCACATACAAAGAGTAACTGGATTTTTAAAAAGACACAAAAGCAAATATTGATTTCCGAGAATACATAACACCTATGAATCATCTTGAATGTATGAGTTGTTTTGTTAGGTGTCCTTACACTATAGCTCTTGCAAGCCAAAGTGCTGTCTCAAGCATGAAATCTTAAATATTTGCTTTTGTGAAATTTTGAAATGTTTAGAAATGCAACACTAAAGCCTAATTTTAAACATACACTTGCATTTGTCTGTGAGTTGCTGAGCTGAAGCACTAAAAAAAATTTGGTCCGTTGTTCTGCCTTTAGACAGCGTCTACCTAATCATCCCAAGGGTCTTAGATGTTGTTTGATTTTTCAGTATCTCAGTTTATGATGATTTCACAACTTCCCTCGTCAACTTTTCCAGTATTTCAGTATTCAAATTTCCTTCCTCTCTGGATTCCCTTTCTCTAGGGTAAACTAGGAGGGACAGTAAAAGAGGACTAAAAAGACTTTAGAATATTCATTTCTCTCTTTTTAAGCAAACAGTCTTTTAGGGAATTTTACAGTCCAAAGTCAATTAAGAGAGCTTCGGCGTGAGCAGGAAGATCATCAAGGACTGCGCCTGAGAGACAGTGCTTTCCCCTGCGAGTGCAAACAGGATCTCCACTGCTCAGGAGCTGGGCCGTTGTCCCAAAAGCTCGACCGGACAGAATCCCAGGGAAAGGCGGCTCCAAGTGTGCAGCGTGTCTGCCTTAGGTAGGCTCAAGCCTCTGCCCTCTCAAAGGCTTTCCCTGCATCTTTTGGTCTCCCCTATCTTCTCTATGATCCCAGAGAACTTCTTACCGTGTGAAGCTAATAAGGGAAACACTCTGAAAGTGTAAAGCATGACAGAACTTTAATGGTTGTCTTACTTATTACCACCCCCAGGTATCCCCGCCCCCGACCTTCCATCCCTCCTCTTTGCACACCTGATGTACATTTATAAATCCTTGCAGTTGGGAATAAATTTCTAGAGGACCCTGTTCTATACCAATCAGATAAACCCCAGAAATGCAATTATTATCATATTAATATATCACCACTCTTATGTTTATATTTTAAAAAGGAAGTTTCTTGAGATAAAATCTTAGCATTAAAGCACCTTGGCAAGCCAGAGGGGAAGATAACTGTTGTTCAAAAAGGTGGGTCTCATTAATGTTTTACTCATGGCAATGAGAAACTAAGGAAAGAAAGCATTATCTTTGTAAAAAACATTAACCTATCCATGGCAAATGCCAGTATATTGTTTTACGATCGGAGCTGGTTGGTAAACTTAATGAGCACTTTCTTTATAACTTCTGATTTAGTATTTAATTCCTATTACCTTTATTTTTATGTTAAAGAAAGCAAAGCTAGTTATATTGTTCTTGGTGCTAATAAAATTGTTGCTGAGTATCTGACAAGGAAAACAAGTGGTCCTCTAAAGACTCATCAGACTGCCCTGTCTGCAGCCAGGCCTTGTTTCCTGGATTCCGCAAGCTTTATTGTTTGACGTAATTGACGACATATACCACGGACATAGTAGAAATGCCAGATTGATTCTTTCTAGAAGGGCGTTCTCTCACATTCCTGTTACTTGATTATAATTCAGGATAGTCAGATGACAGACTTCTGAGCTCCTCAGTAGATTATATACGTTCCAGCCCGGATGTGCCATTTAAAAAACTCAGGGCAAACCGCTTGGTATTTCCTAATGTGGATTCTACTTCACTAAGTCCGTGGTGGGGCCTGTGATTCTGCATTCCTAACAAACTCCTTTGGTGATAAAGCTGGTTCGCAGACCACACTTAAAGCAGCAAGGCCTTGGGGGCACCTGGGTGGCTCAGTCAGTTAAGCATCTGCCTTCGGCTTAGGTCGTGATCTGGGGGTCCTGGAATTGAGCTTCATGTCAGGCTCCCTGTTCAGTGGGGAGCCTGTTTCTCCCTCTACCCCACACCGAGCTCATGCTCTCTCTCTCTCTCTCTCTCTTTCTCTCAAATGAATAAATAAAATCCTTTAAAAAAAAAAAGCAGCAAGACCTTAACATATTGCACTCATGCATGTACATAATAGCAGTTGTACTTATTATACAGTGCAACTGTGTGAGTAAAATAACAGGTGAGAAAATGGAAAGTAAAGAACTGTGTAAGTGGGAAGTTTTATTACTTATGATAGCACCTTGCTTTTGAAACAAACCCAATAGGAAATCTAACTTTGCAAAATAGATTAATAATTAAGAAATAATTTACTTTTCTTGATGATTTTTTTGCTTTATAAGAGACTTAGGCTATTTCTTCAATTATTGAGGTCCTCTAATGTATTCAACGTGATTCAACAATAAAAAATTACATTTAATGCATGGCTTCTCCTGAGCACAAATATTGCATAAAACTGTATTCTAATAATTTACCATTAACCTGAATGGATGGGTGGCAGCAGTAACACTTTGTATATGTAAAGACAGTACACATTTGTTACTGGACTGAAAGAATTAACACTGGACAGAGCAGTGAATGTACCACACTAGACAGAATGAGGTCTATTACTTTAGAAAAATAGAAAGGCAGTATCTCTTTGTCTGTTTGCAAAATTTCTTTATATCATTTTTTTAAAGATTTTATCTATTTATTTGACAGAGATGGAGACAGCCAGCGAGAGAGGGAACACAAGCAGGGGGAGTGGGAGAGGAAGAAGCAGGCTCATAGCGGAGGAGCCTGATGTGGGGCTCGATCCCAGAAGGCCGGGATCACGCCCTGAGGGGAAGGCAGACGCTTAACCGCTGTGCCACCCAGGTGACCCTCTTTATATCATTTTTAAGCCTTTATGTAATCCAAGCTAGAACTTATTGAGAAATATTTAAAATAAGTAGTTCTAAATTGGCAAATCATATGAAGCCTAAATCTTTAAGTTGGTGAAGAGAATAAGAGAGCACTGAACCTGTGTATGTGTGCGTGCGTGTGTGTGTGTGTGCTTGACTGTGGGGACTGGTTTTTGCCATTACTAGTTCTTACAAATTTACATTGAGCCAATGAATCTAAAAGTGGAAACAGTACACAGATCATTAAGACTGGTAAGCAGAGAAACTGGAAGAAAACCACAGATGTCTTGGATATGGAGGACCAGGAGCTGGCAAGAAGAATTTATTAAGCTTTATCTAAAAAGTATGCCATCAGTTCAAGTGATTTTGCAACTTGGCCTACGAACAGAAAAATACAAATAAAAGTTAAAATACCAATTCTTATTAAATTATTATATAACGAAGAAAATAAATGGTTTCCACAAGTTGTAATATAAAGAAGGAAAATATATACATCTTTGCTGCCCTAATTGAGCTGCATAGCAATTGCCTGGCACTTTTGCCCTCCTCCCCTTCCTGGTAAGTAATTGATCGGTTGGAAACATTTTAAAGTAAAACATGGTCTTTTCTTTTTCTGATGTTAATGGCTCCTTGTTTATATGACTGTATGTGGCATTGATTATAAAGACATTTGTTGGATTCTAGTTTTATACTTATACATTTATAGGAACACAGCAAGGATTAGGAGATACTTTATATATTTTCTCAGTTTATTGAGTAGTAAAACTAGGAACAAAAGAATGAGAGAAGTTAAAGATTAGATGGCAAGGTAGTGGCTTTGATTGAATCCAGCTCGGGAAGACAGTCAACTGATTCCAAAAGTATTTGTAAGAGTCCTGGCCATAAACTGTGTACTTGGGCCATAATCGTTGATATTGTAAGTTGTTTGAGGTAGATGTGTGCTCATAATGGCACTATTCACAAGAGCTACAAGGTGGAAACAGCCCAAATGTCTGTCAACAGATGAATGCATAAACAATTGTGGTATATAAATACAATAAAATAGTATTCAGCCAGAAAAAGGAATGACAGAATTATACATGCTGCAACATGGATGAACCTCAAAAGCATTATGCTTAGTGAAAGAAGTCAGTCCAAAAAGGCTGTACAGTGTATGAGTCCATTTATATGAACCATCCAGAATAAGTCAGTCCATAGACACAGAAAGCAGATTGGTTGTTACCAGGGGTAGGGAGAGGGGATGATGGGACTGATGGCTTAGCAGGTATGAGGCTTCCTTCTGGAGTGGTGAAAATGTTTTAGAACTAAGATAGATGTTGTGTTTGCACAACATTGTGAACATACTAAATGCACTACATTGTTCACTTTTAAATGGCTAATTTTATGCTACGTAAAATTCACCTTAATAAAACAGTTTGGGAGTGAACAAACATAAATGGAATTAATTAACACTCAATGCCTCGTCAGCACAGTGCCTGGCTGATAGTAAGTGTTCAAGAAACATTTGTTGAGTGGTGAATGAACAATAAGAGTAGAGTTCTCTTGCCACATGGTCTCTTTTCAGAAGGATACCTTTCAGGTTTGGGGAATTTGTTTTTACCCCTTCTAGAAACAGTGGAACTAAGAAGTAGTGTTAAAATCATAGAATTGAGAAGGGGAGGAAATGTTAGATGACCAATAGTCTAACCTCATTATTTTATGAGATGTACGGATGAGACTGGCTTTCTTAGATAACACAGCCAGTTAGTCTCATGAGCAGACTAGAATAGGTGGCTGCAGATCTCCAGCTGTCTTTGCAACCCCTCACTGCTTCAGCCACGACCCAGGATCCCTGAGAAGGGTGGAGCCTGGTGGAGGAGGAAAGAGTTAGCCAGACAACAGCTGTAATAAAGTTAATGGACTCTTGTGTATCAGGACTCAGGCCATATTTGGGTGTGGAGGGAACACAGCTGTACTGAGAAGGAGAAAAGCAAAGTGGGTGGTAAATAAACTATCAAAAGTATAAAATGCAAATATCCAATGGTGGATGCAATTCTATTCCCAGGAAGCAAATATCTAGAATTGTAACTCTCTTTCATAAGGGAGGTTACTTTTTCTTGAACGGAGAAAGAAGGTAGGTCCCATTTAAAGCCAAAGAAAATAAATACATGGGCACTTCCTATAGATTTATTAAAATATTTGAAATTTGATAGAATTTTGGGATAAAGTTCTGTTTCAGAGGAAATCTGGCTATCAGTAGTGCTTATACTCATATTTTGTAACAATGCAATTTGCTCAAAGGTGAGTTCTTTTTTGATTTCTTATCTTTAAAGATACTACTTCAGAATTTCCATTTTAAAAAAATCCATCATAAGGAGACTTCCAATAAGATAGTTCAGTGGCAAGAGATCAAAGTTATCATTAAAAGGAATACTAGAAAATTTCTTTTTTTATACTAATGTCAAAAAAATTTGAACCAAGCTTTTAAAAAGTCTGTGTTAAGATGTGTATGTGTGTGTGTGTGTGTGTGTGTGTGTGTGTGTGTATGTGTGTTAAAGTTCAGTGCTGATGGAAATGTGCCAAGGACTGTAATACTAAGAACTGGCTTACAGCCAATTGCCTTTGGTTTTCGAGAAGGCAAGCACGAGCCAGAGAATGTTCTCAGTACTGGTGGGAGGTTATTTGAAGTTGAGGGGGGTCAGCGTATTTGATGCCCAGGAGTGGAAAGAAACAATGGTTCTCTGATAATTAGGATAGTAATCCCAGCAGGGGAGCCCATCATCTTTGTTTCTCTGAGACAGAAGTGTCTCCAGGCTATGGCTTAATCTTGCAAGGGCTCTAACTTTGAGGAATCATGATATCTTTGTTAGTATGCCTCAAGCTCACTCTGCATTGCTTACGTAGTAAACTCCTTTTTCCATAAACAGACATAAAAGAAGGTAAAATTCTACGACTTGATTCTCGTTCAAGGCATCTTGTAAACCACAGCAGCAAGTCACTAAGATGAATGTACATTTCTCATCAGTATACTTAATGTATGTTTAATTCTCTTTTCTATCCTTCGATTCCTTTCCCTTTTGATGTTTTTCTGTTTTTATATAATGTCAATTGATTCTGTTTTCTATTTCCCCAAGCCTTCCTTTCCTCTCTATTCTCATTATTAGAATACTTTTTAAGAAATGTTCCTTTAATGGTACATACACTATTTCTTATCCTGGCACTTTCTAACCTTAAATATCAAAATCAAAGCTGAAGTCCCATTTTCAAGACTTTTTTTTAGGCCATAAACACTCAGAGGGCACAAATCTGACTTTTTCCTAGGCCTAACGTACCTATTTTTTTCTTTACTTATATCACTTACAGTCCTGTTTCTGTGACTTTATTGATCTGATTCTCCAGAATCCTCTCTTTACTGAGAAAAATTCAGTTTTACTATTAAAGATTCTTTTTGACAGCGACTATGAAACTCGCATTTTACTGATTTACATATACTCCTAATTTAGTGGCCTTACTTGAATTGATCTATTTTTAACATTTAGTTTATCTCCAGTTTCTGCAAGTTCAGCTCTTACGCAGAGCCAGACCCCTTCACTGCTCACGTAGCAGTCACCTAGGTCCTTGGGCATTATGGAACAAAGACAATGGTGGCTGCTAGCAGCTACTTGCGTCTAGACTTTGCTCCTTCCAGGATTTCCTTGGTACTTAAGCTGGGTCAAAAATCTCTAGCGGGATAAACTAAGTTTTCTATTGCAGATGCTTTTCCAACTCACAATAAACAACAAAATGTTGGGCGGAAAGATGTCATGACAGCAGAAAGGAACATTAGTGGGGAATACTGGAAAAGCAGCCCCTTACCGTCAACAAGCTCAGTAAACAATGAACAATAAGACGGCAAACAGCACAGACTCACTGTACTTCCTTAGAGAGGTTGCTGGGTTCTGCACATGCTTTGCATTGAGGTCTAGCCTTCTGGTTGAGGCCCTTAATATGCCCAGGGAAACATTTGCTTTTTTTTTTTTTAGCTGAAAACTTTAGATATCAGTTTTCCAGTGAAAGATAATAAAAAATATTTTGGATTTGCAGAAACTCTTTCCTACTGAGATCAAATTGCTCTAATAGAGAAGGACTCTATAGACAAGGATAAGTTACTATGAGGAAAATTGAAAAGTCCAGAGAAAGAAATTGAGGGGACGAAACAAGTCAGTAGCCAAGATAGAACTGAAATTTAGGTCTTCACTCATTTCAGAGAGATGACAATTATTTGATGAATGTAGGAAATGTAGACAACCAATAAAATGTCCTTTTTCCCCCGGATCATCCCGACCAGTCACTGGGGCCTTAACATATGCACATAAAATTAATTGGCTAGACGGAGATTCAGAACAAATACATGCAACCAAACCACGGCTTAATTTCTGCAATATAAGGTGGGGGGAAAAAACCAACATATTTCGTAAATATTTTGCTATTAAGGTTTTTATCAAAAAATTTCTTAAAAGCATAATTACATTAAAAGATATGAAGTTTAAAAAGCATAAGAACCTGTTTACATTTTTAAAATGAATATATCATCATGGTTGTCATAATCATTTCATGCAGAGTATCAAACAGCTTGTTGAAACCAAGAAAATGCTATGTGTTTTCAATACTTAATTTAGCTTTTAAGTTGAATATTCTCCCAATTATAGTGCCAACTCAAGTATAATGAAAATAGCTTGTATGGAGTTATCCAAGACACTAATAGTGAAAAAGAACTGAAACTTAAGATAATAATAACATTTACAGAGAAGAGGAGACATTTATGTCATTATGTAAATGCATAACGTAAGATAATCTTTCCTTAATTAACATAAATTGCAGACTGAGCAAATTACTAATTCAGTGTAAATGAGCTGGCTGCATAACTGGTTACTTGACATTCAGTTATTTTGCACATGTTTAATTTGATTTTATTTTTGGTTAAGAATAAAATGCATGAAATTTAAAAATTTTAAACAAATCCTTTGGGAAACAATTGGCTTCTTAGAAATTAGAATGAAAAGGTAAAATAGCCATAAATGAAAGACACAACCTTAAAGAAGTACCAGTGATTCAAATTTTGATTAAAATGAGGCCATGTCTTCTGAAGTATATATTTCACTAAAATTTCTCTTGTTTAGCCAAATTTCCAATTATTAAATGAACCCAATCTCAATTTTTATCCATAATTAGCTTTAAAGGTGATTACCATTTTATCAGATTGTTAGTGGCTACCATAATTATTACAACATGCATTTGTGATTTATCAGAATCTGACATTTATTGGTACTTTTACCCTCTTTCCCCCAAAATGCTTGAACCTCAGGAGAGTAACAATATTTTATCTCTTTTAAATATGCTATTGTTATGTATTTTTCTCCATATTTTAAAAATCAAAAGTCATTATTATCACTATTCATGGTATAAATACTCATTTTGATTTACCCAAATGTTTACCTCTCATTGCTTTCACTTCTACCTGCATTTCCAATTGGGATCATTTTTTTTTTCTTTTATTAAAGATTTTTTTTTTAATTTATTTTTTCGACAGAGATAGAGACAGCCAGCGAGAGAGGGAACACAAGCAGGGGGAGTGGGGAGAGGAAGAAGCAGGCTCATAGTGGAGGAGCCTGATGTGGGTCGATCCCATAACGCCGGGATCACGCCCTGAGCCGAAGGCAGGCGCTTAACCGCTGTGCCACCCAGGCGCCCCATTTTTTTTTCTACCTAGAAAAATATTCTGTAGTATTCCCTTTAGTGCAGATATGCAAGTGACTAATCTTCAGTTTTTGTTTGTCTGAAAATGTCTTTATATCCCCTTTATTATTGAAGAATATTTTCACTGAGTATGGACTTCTAGTTTGGTACTTGCTTACTTTTAATGCCTTATAATTATCATTGTCTTCTAGCTTCCATTGTTCCTGTTGAGAAGTTAGCTGTTAGCTCTTAGCCTAATTACAAGACCAGTGCTCTAACCCCCGAGCTATGGAGCCCCTTAGCCTAATTACTATCACTTTAAAAAGCAATCTCTCTTCTTTTCCTCTGACTGCTTCTTCCACATCCCTGGCTGATTTCTTATTTTCTTTCTCTTTAGCTTCCTTTTCATAAGTTTTTCTGTCATGAGCCTACCTGTGGATTTCTTTTAGTTTAACCTGTTTAGAAATTGTAGGGATTCTTGAATTTTTAATTTATCTTTCATTAGTTTTTGGATAAGTCTCAGCTTATCTCTTCAGGTACTGTCTCTTCTTAGTCCATCTTGTCTTCTTCTGGGATTCAATTATCTTTATGGTTTTATTTTTCACACTTTATCCTCTACCCTTCACGTATAATTTTCTTGTGCTTCATTCTCAACAGTTTCTTTTATTCTGATGTGTCTAATTGGAATCTTAATTCCACCTATTCATTTCCAGGATTCTTTTTGGTAACATTTTCGAGTTGTTATTGTTGTTGCTTTGGTTTTTGGTGTTTTTTTTTAGAGAAAGAGGGAACTGGGGAGAGGCAGAGGGAGATGGAGAGAGAGAATCTGAAGCAGACTCCATGCCCAGCACGGAGCCCAATGTGGGGCTGGATCTCACAACCCTGAGATCATGACCTGATCTGAAATCAAGAGTCAGACACTTAAATGACTGAGCCATCAGGTGCCCCTTGAATCTTTTATATTCTATATCTTCAAAAACTCTCCATCTTGTCTTTTACCTGCTTGACCATGGTAAACCTATTTATTTTAATATTTTTATTACTTAATATTTCATTATTTATTTGATGTTTTAATATTTAACATTTGTTCAATATCTATTTATGATAATGCTAATGGACTCTGCTTGCCTATTTCTATTATCTATTGTTTCTGCTGGTTCTCCATTATATTCTCATGTCTCTTTGGGTTCCTGGTTACTTTTTATTGTGTGCTAGACATTGCACTGGATAATATGTACAGAAATAATTTGATGCTTTGGATAATATTACAATACTGCATGGTTTTATTTTCCTTCTGCCAATCTCTGGGAAATGAAATCTGGAATAAACTTAATCAAATTCTGGAGATTGAGATGATAGAAAACCTAGTCACAGTGATGACTAGTTTCCCCAGGGTTCAGCCCTTTGAGATTCCAGCCTGAACATGGGTAGAGGTTTACCATGACTATTCTTCCCTTCCAGATCTTGGACTCCACCTTTTATCATTCTAGCTCCAATTAATAGCCTATAGATATTAAATGAAATGATCAGACTCTTGGTTTCTCTTCTTTAATTGGCAAATGTCTCCAGAAGAAAAGTCACTATCAATGACAAATATGATTTTTTGGATTTTCAGCTTCTCTCAAATATTGCTCTGAAAGTCCTTCTGACTTTTTATATCTTTAAGAAAAATTTTTTTTTAGTTTTCTTTTCTCTATTTTTGTTTGATTTTGTTTTGGCATTTTCTCGGTAGCTGGAGTTGTCCTCAGCAGGAGAATTAGCTCAAATTACTTAGTTGCTAATTACTAGAGGTAGAAGTTGATCCGGTAGTTGGATATTTTAGATAGCTAAAGATAAATACATAAGTTTTGGAGATTGCCAACCATCACCTCATCCTCGATCTAATATATTTCCCTAGAGACTGCCAATTACTCAGGAATGGAAGTTGATTTAGAACCATCGAGACTGTGATTCTGCTCTAGAATGGACACATTGGGAGTATTGGGAGTAGAATGTCAATTCTCATGAGGACTATGGAATTGGGTATTCTGTACTATCTATATGCTTGACTGACATTCTTTAGATTAAACTTGATTGCTAGACATGCATAGACTTTGCCTATATGTTTGCCTCATAAAATTAAAGCCTAATTAGATTGTTGATTTACACAAGGGTTTCTCTGAAACCAGTGGTTCACTATATGACATGAAAAGAAAACTAAAAAAGAAAACTATGGAAGATGATAAATGGCTGATAATCTAAGAAAAGAACAAAGAATGTTCTTTAGTTGTAAAAGGACAGATTTTATTTAAAGGTAAAGAAAAAATTGTGTACAATAGGGGCTAGGAATTAGTATTGGTTTCCAAATTTATGGAATTTTCATCTCTGAAAATCCTTAAATACAAGAGATTCACATCCATGTAAATGGTTTTAGGAGTCTCACATGAAGGTTTGGAGAAACTTTAAAAGTTTTAAAAACTGTTTCCTAAAGAATTTACTTTAAAAAATAAGACTGTAACACAGAGAAAATATTCCTAAGCAGGACATTTGTAACAATAAGTTGATATAACCTGAAGAAATAAGAAAAAGCTCAAATAAATAATCTAAGCTTAAATCTAAAGAAACTAGAAAAAGAACAACAACAACAAAAAAGCCCAAGGCTAGTAGAAGGAAGGACATAATAAAAATCAGAGCAGAAATAAATGAAATAGAGACTTAAAAAAAAAATAGAAAAGATCAATGTAACCAAGAGCTGGTTTTTTGAAAAGATAAACAAATTCATAAACCTTCAGCCAGACTCATCAAGAAGGATGAGACAAATAAATAAAATCATAAATGAAAGAGGAGAAATAACCAACACCACAGAAGCACAAAAAAAATTATAAGAATACTACAAAAAATTATATGCCAACAGATTGGACAACCTAGAAGAAATGGGCCAATTCCCAGAAACACATGATCTTTCAAAACTGAATCAGGAAGAAATAGGAAATCTGAACAGACCTATTACTAGTGACAAAATTGAATTGTAATTAAAAAACTAATCAAATTGTAATAAAAAAAATCTACAAACAAAAGCCCAGGACTGAATGGATTCACAAGTAAATTTTATCAAACATTTAGAGGAGAGTTAATACCTAACCTCTTCAAACTATTCCAAAAAACAGAAAAGGAAGGAAAACATCCAAATTCATTCTACAAGGCCAGGATTACCCTGATACCAAAACCAGACAAAAGTACTATAAAAAAGAAAATTATAGGCCAATAACTCTGATGAATATAAACGCAAAGATCCTCAGTTAATTATTAGCAAACCATATTCAACAATATATTAAAAGAATCATTCACCATGATCAAATGAAATTTATACCAAGGATGCAAAGATGTTTCAATAACCACAAATCAGTCAATGTGATATACCATATTAACAAAATGGAGGATAAAAATATGATCATCTCAATAGGTTCAGAAAAAGCATTTGACAAATTTCAACTCTGTTCATGATAAAAACTCTCAACAAAGTGGTTAGAAGAAACATACCTCAACATAATAATGGCTATATATGACAAGCCCATAGCTTACAACCATGGTGAAAAACTGAGAGATTTTCCTGTAAGGTTAGGAACAAGATGAGGATGTCCACTCTCAACAATTTTGTTCAATATAGTACCAGAATTTCTAGCCATAGCAATAGACGAGAAAAAGAAGTAAAAGGCATTCAAATGGGGAAGGAAGAAGTAAAACTGCCACTATTTGCAGATGACATAATACTACACACAGAAAACTCTAAAGACTACACCAAGGAACTATGAAAATGAATGATTCAGTGAAGTTGTAGGATACAAAATCGATACACAGAAATCTGTTGCATTTCCACATATTAATAATGAAGCAGCAGAGGGAGAAATTTAAAAAATATTCCGTTTACAACAGCACCAAATAGAATAAAATACCTAGGAATAAACTTAACCAAGGAGGTGAAAGACCTGTACTCTAAAAACTGTAAAAGATGAAAAGATATGAAGAAAAAAATTGAAGATGACACAAATGGAAAGATGCTCCATGCTCATGAATTGAAAGAATTATTGTTAAAACATCCATACTACCCAAAGCAATCTACAGATTTGATGCAATCCCTATTAAATTACCAATAGCATTTTTCATAGGACTAGAGCAAATAATACTAAAATTGGTGTGGAACCACAAAAGACCTTGATTAGCCGAAGCAATCTTGAAAAAGAGAACTAAAGTTGGAGACTGAAACCGTGAGCCCGGGAGCGCTCGCGCAACCTGACTGAAAACCGGAGTTCCGGAGTACTCACTGGAACCAGACTGATACCAGGAGCTCAGGAGCACGTGTGGGACCAGACTGAAAACCGTTGCTCTGGAGCACACGAGTGAACCACACTGAAACAGGGAGCTCGGGAGCGCGCGCGGGAGCAGGGGGCAGCTGGTGGTGTCAGAAGCACAAAGGACAGAGATGTGCTGGCCTTGGAAGTGAGGGCTGGGACACAGGCTGTGAGGCACACATCCCGGGACGCTGCAGGGTTTTTAGCAGCACCAACAGAAACAGAGTTAAAGTGGCCAGGAGAGCTCAGTGGAGAGTGGACTGTGATCCCTCTGTTCTGAGACAGAGGCTAGGATACGGCCACTGCTGCTCTGACTCTTCAGAAGAGCCACAGAAAACCACCAGGGAAAGCCTCAAGAGAACAAAAGCCCAGAAATACTGGCTCACAGGGTGCCCATCCCCATTCCCCCTCGCAGGGGACAGGGAGACTCTACCCAAACAGGGTTGCCTGAGTATTGGCGCAGTAGGCCCCACCCCCAGAAGGCAGGCTGAAAAATCAGGAAGCCCACATCCCTAAGGTCCCTATAAAACAAGTGCACACTGCCGGGGTCCTGGTCAATAATTTGGGCTCTGGGCATCCCCGCAACCTCTCCTCATCAGAATGACGAGGAGGAGAAATCCCCCCCACCCGAGCAAAGAAAAGATAATAAGCCTGTGGCCTCTGCCATAGAACTGATGGATATGGATATAACCAAATTGTTAGAAATGGAGTTCAGAGTAACAATGGACAAGATGATGTGTAGGCTGGAAAAAAATATTAACGAAAATATTAACGAGAATATAGAATCTCTAAGGGTGGAAATGAGAGTGAATCTGGCAGAAATTAAAAATACTATGAATCAAATGCAGTCTAAACTAGACGCTCTGACAGCCAGGGTAAATGAGGCAGAAGAATGAATTAGTGAATTGGAGGATGGGATTGGTAGAAGAGAAAGTTAAAACAGAAACTTGACTCAAAAAAATCCAATCTCAAGAATGTAGATTACAGGAGATTACTGACTCAATGAAACATTCCAATGTCAGAAGCATCGGCATCCCCGAGGGGGTGGAGAAAGAGAGAGGTCTAGAAGAGATGTTTGAACAAATTATAGCTGAGAACTTCCCTAATCTGGCAAAGGAAACTAGCATTCATGTCCAAGAGGCAGAGAGGACCCCTCCCAAGGTCAATGAGAACAAACCTACACCACATCGCATCATAGTGCAATTCGCAAATATTAGATCCAAGGATACAGTATTGAAAGCGGCCGGGGGAAGAAAATCCCTACGTACAGAGGGAAAAATATCAGAATAATGTCAGACCTGTCTACAGAGACCTGGCAGGCTAGGAAGGGTTGGCAGAGTACTTTCAAAGCTCTATCTGAGAAGAAAATGCAGCCAAGGATCCTTTATCCAGCAAGGCTGTCATTCAGAACTGATGGAGAGATAAGGACCTTCCAGGATCAGCAGAAACTGAAGGAATTCGTAACCACCAAGCCAGCCCTACATGAGATATTAAGGGGGGGTTCTATAAAAGTAAAAAGGCCCCAAGAGTGATAAAGAACAGAAATTTACAATCTATAGAAACAAAGACTTCACAGGCAACATGACATCATTAAAATCATATCTCTCAATAATCACTCTCAATGTGAATGTCCTAAATGCTCCCATAAAACACCACAGGGTTGCAGATTGGATAAAAAGACATGACCCATCCATTTGCTGTCTACAAGAGACTCATTTTGAACCTAAAGATACATCCAGACTGAAAGTGAAGGGATGGAAAAACCATTTTTCATGCCAATGGACCTCAAAAGAAAGCTGGAGTAGCAATTCTCATATCAGACAGATTAGATTTTAAACTAAAGACTGTTGTTAGAGATACAGAAGGACACTGTATTATTCTTAAAGGATGTATCCAACAAGTGGATATGATAATTATAAATATCTATGCCCTCAACAGGGCAGCAGCTAGATACACAAGCCAACTCTTAACAGAATAAAAAGATATATAGATAATAATACATTAATAGTAGGGGACCTCAACACTCCACTCTCAGCAATCAGATCACCTAAGCAGAAAATCAACAAATAAACAAGAGCTTTGAATGACATACTGGACCAGATGGACCTCATAGATATATATAGTACATTACACCCCAGAACAAAAGAATACTCATTCTTTTCAAATGCACATGGAACTTTCTCAGAATAGACCATAAACTGGGTCACAAAACAGGTCTCAACCGATACCAAAAGACTGAGTTATTCCCTGCATATTCTCAGACCACAATGCTTTGAAACTGGAACTCAAGCACAAGGAAAAATTTGGAAGA